>NW_004949158.1:262824-269019 GCF_000317375.1 Microtus ochrogaster
GGATGGAGGGGGGAGGACTTTGGACTTTCCACAGGGCAGGGAACCCTGACTGCTCTTCAGACTCGAGAGGGAGGAGGAGAGGAGTGGGGGGAGAGGGGGAGGAGTGGGAGGCTGGGAGGAGGCGGAAATTTTTTTTTCTCAATTAAAAAAAAAAAATCTTAAAAAAAACTGACAAAATGGTTTTCAAAATGGCTGTACCATTTACATTCTGTACATCAATAGGAAGAGCTACTGTTTCTCTAGTTATCTTTTTTATTCTTGCAGTCATTCCAGTGTGTTAACCACTCAAACTGTTTTCAGCAACTTTTTCATGTATATTTTGATCATTTGTGTGCCTTCTTTGGTAAATGATTATTTAAATATGGTGTCCATTTTTAAAATCATTGAGTTATAAATTTTATAGGCGATGGAACAGTGGCTCAGCTGTCGAGAGCACTTGCTGCTCTTGCAAAGGACGCTGGTTCAGTTCCTAGGACCTACATGGTGACCTTCTCTAACTCTAGTCCCAGTGATATCGGCTCCCCTCTTCTGGCCTGTATAGGCAATGGACGCAAGTGGTACACAAGACATTCAAGAAAAAAAAGAAACCACTCATCCACAGAAACCTTTTTTAAAATCCTCAAACAGTTCTTTATAGATCTTTACCAGAATTCCTCTGTTAGACACTGCAAAATCTGAGACTTGATCTATTAATTTTCTTATCTCCTTTTACCGCAGTTCCATAAGAGCTCTACCACTGACTTATAGCACTAGCTCCTTTAAATACATTTTCAAATTTTTAGACACTAAATTGTCCAGATTGGTCTTAAATCTGAAATCCTTCTGCCCCAGCTTCATAAGTAGCTAGAATTATAAAACTGTGATACCAGGCTTGGCCTGATTTATTTTCTTAGTGATGTCTTTTAATGAACATTTAAAAATTTAAAATTAAGTACAAAACAACAATTTCTTCTAGTCTTTTTGTAGTTTGTATAGAAACTACCAATCTTCACTTTATGAATACATTCTATATTTTCTTCTAAAAGTTTTATTGTTTAGCTTTATGACTAGGTTTATTTATCTTATTATTTTATTTATTAAAAATAAATTTTTGTGTAAGAAATGAGATATAGGTGAAGTTTGCTGTTCAGTAAGCTCTGTTTTATTTATATATTCTGTAGTACTAGCAATGGAAACCAGGGCCTTATACACAAAATGCCAACTTGTTCCAGTAACATTTGTTGAAGATACTTTCTTCTCAGAAAACTGATTCTTGGCAAATTAATTGTAAATCAAGTGACTAGAAATATATCCCACTATTTCTATTTTGTAGCAAACTTTTCTTTTGGCTACAATGATCTGTTTTCTTACACTGATCGTATTTGTCGTACAACTGTCTGGATTACTATATCTTACAGGAAGTCTTTAGATACATGGCCTATGCTCTGCATTAGACATAACGAAGCTCTACCTAATTTACTGAATATAATTTTAAAACTTCAACTTTAGGACATACATTAAAAAAGCAGCAGAGACATTTTTTCTTTTTAAAGAAGGTGAAAAATTCTTATAAGCTTATATAACATAATTACTACCGCCAGGTAATTAAGATTACAATCAACTGCTTATGAATATTACTATTTTTGCTTAGGGTATTGGAAAACTCATTATCTAAGCAAGAAAAGTAAGGAAGGATTAAGAGAATAAGCCTAGTATAAAAGGCTTCTGAATCTCTACCTCCATCTTCACAGTCTTCGGGGGCTTTGGCTTTCTTGCAGAGACGAGGATCCAACCAGGTGGTTGTCTTGGTATTATGACTGTGGAATAAAGATCTCAATTAGAAATAGTAAAATAAAGAGGGAGGAAAGTATTGAAAAAGCAAAGACTCAACTAGAAAGATTATGCTATTAGAGCATTTACCTCCTACAGGCTCCATTTGTATACCACAGACTCAATAATCCAACTGTTCCCAATCCATTGCTTAGAAATCGCCAGAACAGAAAGGTAATGCCAGAGGCACAATTTGAGAATGAAGAACTTAGAGAAGGGATCAAATGCCATTTTGATAATGATAAATTTACTTAAACGTCAAAACCATTTCAAACGGTGGGTACATAGCCACATAACTGTGTATTGCTAGTTAGAAAAGCTGAACTAAAAATCACGTTTCCTTGCTGCAGGAATTACTTTTGTTAGAAAAGTAATGCAACATTTTTTTTTGTTTTGTTTTGTTTTTGAGTATCTGTGATTTCATGGGGACTGAAAACAAACAGAGCTTCAGTCCTTATAGAGGGTCTTTAAAATAAGATAAATTTTACAAGATTTAAAGTGGCTGTTTCTGTAACATATCACTGAAAAGTCATGGCTCTGGTTAAACACCACTCTATAAAACTGTATTTTCACTAACATGGATCACCTGAAACAAACAAAAAAGGAAGAATAAAACAAAAAGATTATGTCATTGCTCCTTTCTGTAAAACAGACCAAAAATGGTCCCAGAGAACAATGTGTTTAATTTCATTATAGGCCACATTTAGTCAGCTTCAGGCCAAGTCACCATGCAAGGCAATAATGCTAAAACTATTAAAGTGCAGAAAAAAACAAGCAGTGTTCAAAGTCCCTGAAACAGGGGTAGGGAAATAGCAGTCAGTAAAGTGATCGCCTTGCCAACATGAGGACCCAAGTTCAATCTTCAAACCTCATGTAAAAATGCCAGGGGTGGTGACACATACTTGTAATCCCAGCATTGGGGAGGCAGAGACAGATGGGTTTGGGGGCCCACTGGCTGATTAGCCTAGACTAATTGTCAACAACCATGTTCCAGTGAGAGACCTGTCTTAAGAGGTGGATATGTTCCTGAGGATTATACCTAAAATTGTCCTCAGTCTTCTATGTATGCGACAACACACATGTGTAGTATACTTGCACTTACATACATGTACTTGCATGCAAGCACACACTAAAAAGATAACATTTCATAAAAAGGTAGGAAGAAAACATAATGTCAGTTATTATTGAAGTCCTATGAGCATAATGATAAAAAGAAGTTTTCTTTCCCATTCTACTTTTAGAAAGGAAAAGAACTGTTACAGAACAGACGCTATCTCCTGTGTTCTTTCTAATCCCCCCTCTCCCAGCCTTTGCAACACTTTGCACCTCCGCTCAGGTATGATACAGTTGGCAGACCATAGCAGAGACACTTTCTGAGTGTATACTCTATAATTTTTTTAGGAAAGCATAAGAGTATTTTAGAAAGTCTGTGTCATACATCCTGAAAGAGGAATGTCCCTAAAATAAAACCTGTAGAATCAAATATAGTAAAATGAAAGAGATCACAATTCACAGAAACCTAGGAGAACACAAATGGTTGGGGGTGGGGGTAAGCTGTAGAAAACATATTCCTAAACCGAACTCAAAATTTCTACTTGAGAAAGGCCTGACTTTGAGTATACCAATGCAAACGTTATTGCTAAACTAGAAAATATAGGTAATCTGCTAAGATTTTACCCAATATTCCCTAAGGTACAAACAGTACTCACAGGGGCCATTCCTAAGATGTAAAAGCAAAACCTTCTGGACCTACATTATTAATATGCTTTTCTCACAGCTACACATGAACACAGCAGTTAATACAAACCGACCACATCGGCTACAGAAACAGAACTGTTGCCCTATCACTAAATATTGACCTGTTTTGGGATTCACAAACTCTTCAGTCAAAACATGGTTTGGAAAAATTTCTCCTATTGCATGGGTTGTCTTTGTACTCACTGACTGCCTCGTGGATAAGTGTTTAAGTTTATAGCCTCCTTTGTTTTCTGCTCTTTTTGTGGTCTTATCAGAAAGTCTTTGTTAAATCTAATGTCATAGAATTTCTCCCATATTTTCATATAGTAGTTTAGTTTCAATACTTGTTAGATGCATTTATTTTTTATTTTATTTTATGAGTACAAATGTGTACCTGTGTAACTTCCACACTCATCACATTCCTGCCTGGCACTGAAGGAGCCCAAAGGGCATTAAACTCCCAAGACTAGAATCACAAGTGGATGTGAGCTGCCTGAGATGGGGACCAGGAACTGAACTTATGTCCTCTGTAGGTATAGTACATGTTCTTTTTTTTTTTTTTTGAGGTGTTAGTATAAATTTTCACTTTCTTAATATACACACATAATTATATATAAATATGTATATTCTAAATGGATATAAATGTAGAAGCAGTGGTAAAGAGAAAAATACTGCATTGTATGGCATTCATTTTTCATATAAAATACATAAAAGTTTCATATAAGCCCTATTTACTACCTAACTTTCTGACTGTCCTGTCTAAAGAGGAAGGATTTACTGAGGATTCAGGGAATACAGTCTGTTACAGAGGGGAAGGGATGGCCGTGGGAGAGATGGTGAAGGCTGCACTTTTGAGAAAGCTTTAATCAGGACTCCTTCAAGCAAGATCAATCAGTTCACTGACGCACTAAGTTGGACCAGGTGGTATCATACCTGCAGTCTGTTGTTGACTGCCTACCTGGTGTAAACAGATATTTGTTCATGGCTCTGCTATGTAAAACACTTGGCAAAATGGATTTCCTCATGCAGAAAAATCAAAGATTATATCAACTTGCATAAAAATCTGTGCCGACTAAACACATTAGTAATAATCTCAGAGTATCCAAAAATTATTAGTGTCTCGCTAAGGAAAAAAAGTAAAAAGCACATCCTCTTGGGACTGGTTTACCAAAAGCAAGCAGATTTGAAAATTTTAATTCTCTTTCCCTGAGTCTTCTGCTCTCTGATCTAATTCGTCTATGGTGTGTCTGTATCTTTGCCTGCCTGAAAGCTGTCTTGTGAATCTGTTTGTTCTTGTGTGTGTGGGAACGGGGTCTGCACTAAGAAATGGCTTTTTGCTCTGCAATTACTGAGTAGCAAAGAAAGTGTAAGTTACATGGGGAATAAATGTGGATTAATTTTTTAAAAAATCATGAACAGAGTTCACAAAGGGTTGAATTGAAACTTTACTGACTCTAACTAACCCAGATCACAAATGAGAAAATGCATCGAACAATATCTGCATGCTGTTTCCAGCACTTTAGGACGATATTTCCTTCATGAGATTGTTTTTCAAACTATTCTTGTTTTCAACAGATGACTACCATATCAAGCACGCACACACACACACACACACACACACACACACACACACACACACACACACACTGAGCTCCAGGTCAGGAACATGGAAGACTATATAATTTAATTATTAGTTTAAGTTGTAAAAGTTGATTATATGGAAAATCCAAATCAACTCAGGTTGGTTGTTATTTTGTTCTATTAAAGACAGGTTAAATGCACAGACTGAGATATAATAGGACAGCATTCTTAAGTCTTAAGTGACCTCAAGGTATATTATTAAGTCTTCTAGACTGTTTGAACATAAGGGATTTTTCATAATAATATATCATCACAAAAGCAATTGGATAAAAGACAGTTCTCAAACATTGAAACCTGTAGATAAAAATATAAGAAAAAGAATACAAGATATAGGCATAAGCAAGGATGTTTTTGAACAGGGTTCCATTGTACCGGAAATAATCTCAAGAATAAACAATTTTAATTACATAAGATTAAGAATCTTTTACACAGCAAAAAAAAAAAAATCACCATAGAGAAAATACATGCTACAGAATGGGGAAAAATCATTGCTGTTACACATCAGACAGTAGACTAGCAAACGGGACATAGAAAGAACGTGCAGTAAGCACTCTTAACCACTGAGTCATCGTCTCGCTAAACCCCTAGTTTCAATTCTTACTGTTTTAGGTCTTTGACATATTTAACTATAAAGACATAATTCCCTTATATTTTATGGTCTAGTTATACAATGTACTTAAAAATCCCTTCAATTGTCCAAAAGTGTATATGTAGTTGTGCTGTTTTGTGAACACCTTGACACTAATATTTGCAGGAATGAGAATGCACTACATGTGGTAAAAAGACTGTGTCCTCAAAGTCTGTCTTTAAGCACTAGACCCTGACTTGGTAGAACAAAATGCTCATTTGTGAGACTGTCTGATAAACAGACTGAAGTCCCTATCCTTAACTAATGATAAAAGATTTGGGAGAGAGGAATGGAGGAAGAGAGGGAAGGAGAAAGGGATGGTAGAGGAGACACACACACAGAGAGGGGGGGGGGAGAGAGAGAGAGAGAGAGAGAGAGAG
>NW_004949158.1:269119-305679 GCF_000317375.1 Microtus ochrogaster
AGAGAGAGAGAGAGAGAGAGAGAGAGAGAGAGAGAGAGAGAGAGAGATAGAGAGAGAGATAGATATTCTTTGGGTAAGTACCCAGACCTCAGTAATCCACTGTTATTTAATTATTAAATTCGGTAACTCTACTACATTAATATTCTACCCCTGAACAAACTGCTTTAAAGATTAGACTTACAGGTGCATAGGAATATAAAAATTCTCCATAATGAACTTTGAATGAATTATTTGCATAACATTCTCTGGAGCAAACAATATTCAATTTTAGGCTGATCTAATTATGTGGTATTCAGTACCTCTATGAATATTATTATGAATATTATATTAATACTCTTCCAGTTAAAGTTTCCTATTTGTACTTCTATTATACCAATGACTTTAAGGGTCAGTGATATTATCTACTGAATTACTTAAATACATTATTTCAATACACCAACTCCAAACTTTAGGGCTGAAAACACCTTCAGATAATGGTATGGCCCTTCCCATGACGATCAGAGACGGGGTTTCACTATGCAGCCCAGGTTGCCCTTGAAATTGCCATGTAGACAAAGATTCCTCAGACTCACATAAATCCTTCAGTCTCTGCCTCTCAAGACTGGGACTAACGTTGTAGACTACCACACCTATCTCACTGCATTGGGCAATCTACCTAAAATTTTTTCTTTTTCTTTTTTTTTTTAAGTGAAGCAAAACAGCCTTTATTCCTTCCATTTTTCATCAGCTACTTTTAAACCTTCACCAGAGACCAAGGATGGGGACACAGCTTAGTTGGTAAAGTGAGGACATGAGTTCGATCTCCAGAAGCTACATAGTAGGTACCTTGTCCTCTCAGCACTGGGGATGTGGTCAGCAGGAACAGCTTAATAGATAATATCCAAGCCAATGAGAGACCCTGTCTCAAAAACAAACTGGACAGAACCTGAGGAATTACACTTGAGGTTGACCTCTGCCTTAGACACATACAAATTCTAAAGGCCAAATATTACTTAATACAAGTTGAAGAGGAGGAGGTGAGGGGGGAGATGTTATTCAGGGAAATAACTAAACAATCAGCTTAAATGGAAAATATTTTAAAATAAAAAAGTGAAAGCTTTCAGATATTGGAATGAGTAATCAAATTGAGGTTTAAGAAAATTCCAGTTTACCATCATAGTGACAAGCATGCTGGAAGAAACACAGACATGTGCTTACTCAATGAAATAGATCATTCCTGTGTCGGTGTAGGCCATCTCCCAGTTTTTGGGCAGTGGCTCTAGATTCTCATCTCTCATCATATAATTTCTAAAGTCCATGGAGCTATTTGTTTGGTTATAACTTGGAACAGTCTTCATCCAGCAGTCAGATGACTCAGAATGCATCTCCCTGGTTTCTGTAATTGTTGGAAACGGAAAAGTATAAATAGTAAAGTTAACTTTTTTTAAACAAAATGCCAAGTGCATATATCAATACATATATCATTAGAATTATACACTACAAATTGTCTTATCTCATATGTATATACTCTTGCATTAATTTTGAAATAAACATACTTAAGTTTTTCTCATTTTCTGAATAAAGTAAGCTCCACTCCTCTGATGCTAGTCTGAAAAAGCAGCAAAAACTCCACCAGAATCAATTCAATAAGAATCTTAATAGCAGCACTGTACTTACACAGACCTTTTACAAGGCAAGTTCTATTTTAAGCATTTAACATATATTAACTCATAGTCTTCATAGCAACCCAATTAGTATTATTATTATCTTTTTATGCATTGAGGAAACCAAGCCAAAAAGAGGCTAAATTAGTCAGTTCACAACTCATTAAACAGCACAGCCAGAATTTGCATCTAGCATACCATGTTTTTGACAGCTATACTAAGCAGATTCATATACTTTTAACATGGGTATTTAAGTAATATTTTATTTTTAAAAGTTAAGTGTATTAAATATATTAAAATCCTTTTAGAGTCCCAAACTCTGTAACATAGGTAGGTAGACTAAAACTTGGTTATTGTCTAGGGAGTCTACAAGTAATATACTTAAAACACATTCTTAGAACTTATAAATTTACATTTTATCATTTTCACACTTTGTATAAGCAACATCTCTAATCTAGATAATTTGGAGGAAAGCCTCTGATATCACGAGGCATCAACCCATACCTACTTCAGCTCTAGTCATCCCTAGGATAAATCTACTCATACAATTTATTAATTTTCCTAGTTATGAGAGATTAACAGCACTAACTAAAATATAAGTTATAATAACAATATCCTGTTCTAGACGTTATGCAAATGTATTTCTCTCTTGCTATCCCAAAATATCTTAATATATAGTAATATTTTCAGACCACTTTTCATTGTGCGTAATAGAAACTGGAGAAAATTAAGGTGCAGCTTACAGAGGACTACTGAACTACTTTTATTTTATTATCCTGTATCTTATGATGACCTCGTTGCTTATTTCACGGAGAAAACAGGTTATAGATTGATCTCTGAAACAGTGACCAGTCACTACCACATTCTTTTTCCTTTCTTCACTCTGCTCCAATCGCATACAAAACATTGCCCACACCATGACCAAACACGCTGGCTTCTTCGCTGCTGTCTAATATTCCAGTCATACTACCATTTCAGATATTTGAATTTACAGTTGAATCTGTTAGAAATGCTCTTCTCGATACACATGAGTTCCCCCTGTCTATCCACGTGCCCTGCATCACTCTGAGATTCTGTAAGCAAGAAGGTCATCCCAGATAAGGCCTTTTAACCTCAGTGCTTCTGACCCACAAGTCCAAACAAACCTCTTTTCTTTCTAGATTGCTTAGGCTGTGATATTATACTATTAGCAGCAGAAAGCCAAGTGAGATGCTTGCCTCTGAAGCTGATTATAAATTCCACTGTCTCCAACACACACACACACACAGAAAAAATGCTCTTCTCTCAGATACTTGGAGTTTACTCATTTGTTTTAAGTCTTCTCTGTCACTATATCCAAAACTACAAGTTGACTACCTCTATTTTCTTTTTACCTCCTTGAATGCCTTGTTTAGCGTCATCAGACACACTATACATGTTATTTATCCAGTTATTATTCTCTCATCAGAAAGTAAAGTCCATGAGAACAGGAGCTTTTTTCTGTTTTGTTCACTCCTTTATTCCTGGGATTTAGAACAAATGCCTAGAGATTAGTAGCCTGGCAGATGTTCAATAACTATTTGTTGAATGAGCATATAGATGAAATTCCTGGTTTATTTTCTCGCAGAATATGTAATAAAAATTTAAAGGTATCCAATGTAGAAATCAATCTGGAAGTGAGTTACACTTGGGGAAAAAAGTATGCCAGACAAAAGCAACATCAACTAAATAATCTGTAATAATTTTTCCATGCAATTCAGTGACTAAACCTTTTAAAACACAATTTCAGTCTTCACATCTAAATGTATTGGCTAGTTCATTTAACATTAAGCATATGTATTGTGAAGGTAGAAAAATACGCAGAACTCACCATCTGGAGAGGGAAATAAACAATGATCATATAATGTAAAAAACTATATACAAAGAAAATTTTAATAGGTGATGAAAGAAAGATGAAGATGCTTCAGGATTACTAGATGAGTTGCAAATCTAGGGACATGATCAACATTTATTTCCTTCTCTTGAAGTGAATGCAGAAATGGAAAAAAAACAGAAAAAATTCTAGCCTTTAGAGTTTACACACGAGTGTTCCAAACAGAATGTTTCTAATAAATAACACTGACAGGAGTCTTTTGTGAGCCTCTGACTTCCTAGCTCTACTCTCAGTTAAGTTTAACAGTCTGGAAAATTACAAAATTATTCAGGGATACTTAGGGCAGATTCTTTATCCTTTACAGTTTTATTTTCATTCAGTAAGACATATGGAAAGATATGAATCTTATTTTCAAATTATCTTTGAGTGGATCCTGAATTTAAATTTAAAATATTGCTGCCTAACTTTTCAGATAATTTCTTATGGCACACCTCCAAAGTCTATGTGCTTCGGGTTAAAAGCTGTTAGAAAACCAGTTTTGTTTTACTCCTGAGAAACAGGAATTATGCAGGTAAGATTCCCATATCCCAGCATCACAAGTGTTCCAGACATATCATTAATGATAGTCACTGCCGATTTATCACAGTTAAGAAAACTCAGATTCGCTTACAGATGATCCATAGATAATACATTGTTCCACACACAGATTTCACAGAAAACAGAATCCTATCATCTGCTCTATAAATATTTCAATAAAAGTTTTATTATTTCAATTAAAGGTCAAAGCCAATCAAAAAAAAATCAGAAGTTGTTAATCTGTTTACAAACCCATGTTTCCACTGCCATTAACAGCATCTTTGTCCTCATCTTCTTCTTCTTCAGGGAGAGAGCTGTCCATCCTTTCCATCTTGCTGACAGATGTAGTTCGTTTTCTTTGAGATTCTGTGTCAAACTCATTGTCAAAGAGGACCTGATCGACCGGATCTGGCTGGAAAGGACTAGGCTCTGCTGGAGGCTTGGGAGTGCCATAGAAGTTCCCTGTGGTGTACAGAACGACAGCAGCTAAGAGCACGGGTGCTGACCGAGTCACATGAATATGGCTCACAGAATCGCTGCTGCTTCCTACACTGAAGTTGTGTAAGTCCCTAAAGCATTCCCTGAGAGAGGACGCAATAGAAATGAGAGAATAGACTAATTTCTCATATATCATGTTATATATAAGCTAACATATTAATACAATTTGTATTAGCTATAAAGTTGATTATATCAATTATTTATTCATATTGGATTTAGTTTTATATGGATTCTAAATTAGGGCCAAATTTGGAAATATAAAAACATTAACTGTCTTATGCAAAAATGAAAGAATAAAATTAACTCAAATACTTATGTTCTAATACACAAAATGAATTATTTTACTAAGAGGATGTATACAGACAAAGGCTAAGAACTATGTCATACAGAAATATAAAATGTTTGTGTAATTTGAAAAGGGTTTTCTGCACATTTTAATTATACTACCTGAAAATTTTGTTGTTTTGTTTTGTTTTATTTTTCGGGACAGGGTTTCTCTGTATAGCCCTAGCTGTCCTGGAACTCTCACTGTAGACCAATGTGGCCTAGATCTCACAGAGATCCAGCTGCCTCTACCTCCCGAGTGCTGAAATTAAAGGTGTGCGCCACCACCACCTGGCTACTACCTGAACATTTTTTGAAGAGACATTATTGATCAAGTTCTTTACTAGTATACTAACAAAAGTGTTTTACAGAGGATCCATGACTTTTACAATACCAGTAATTGGTCCATTAGAATGAAAACAAACAAAATACCTTTCAATTTGTTATGGAAGCAAGCATAATGAGAAAATGTTCAGCAAGTTTAGTTGTCCTGACAGTTGTTGCCCTATTCCTTTTGACTTTACATAGGTCATTATGAAGGGGAGGATGAGCAAATCAATTTTAAATCAATGAATGATTCATGGGAGATAAATCCAGAAAAAGTAGTTAGGTAAAAGTTTACAGGTAGGAAGAAAATGACTAAAAATTTTGAGTAAGAGATATGATCAGAATGATCAAAGCTGAACTTGAGGGCTGGAGAGATGGCTCAGAGGTTAAGAGCACTGACTGCTTTTCCAGAGGTCCTGAGTTCAATTTCCAGTAACCAGATGGTGACTCACATCCATCTATAATGAGATATGGTTCCCTCTTCTGGTGATCAGACATGCAGACAGAACATTATTAATAATAAATAAATATTTTTTAAAAAGTGATCTTGAAGAAGCCCAGCACTGTAGCAATCGGAAGGATGGAATGAACAGAGGCTAGAAACTGAGGATGGAGGAGAAATCACACTGCAGTAGTGCAACTAGCTCATCTGAAGTGCCTATAACAAGGCACTGAAAAAGAAGAGCTTGTGAAAGTGGCAGCAGGAAGAAATGACAAGACGTGGTAATAAGAGAAATATGTTTTCTGGACAAAAATGTGCATATAAATGCACATATATACATATGAAAGAGATGCATTCAAAGCAGTTTTATTGAACATCATCTAAAGACACTGAAGACAGCATCAAGTAAGAAAGGCATTACTACTAGACAGAACTTGTGAAAGAAACAATTATAAAAGCAGAATAAAGCAATGTTGAAAAGTATAAGGTGCTATGGGAGAATAAGCTTGCCAAGTCCAAAGTGTGTTAAATAGAAAAAAAATAAGTACATAACAAGGAATCGTTTAAGAGTTGAAACTGATCTCAAGTTTGTACTTCAGGGAAACAGAGATATGAAAATTCATTGTTGGCTCTATCCTCCATTTTATACTTTCTTCTTTAAATGTAAGTTTTCTCAAGTATACAAACTTTATATTCCTACCCATGAACAGAAAGCCATCAACAAGTATGTACTGGTTCAGATGATGACAGTGAATTGCTATGAAATATGTAAACTTGCCAGTCTGGTTAATTTTTAGTTTACTGTTCACAATGAACTTTTCAATGTGATGTAATGCTTCTCACTATTGTCAAACACCACCTAATTAGTAAATTAAGAATCTTCTAAGCAAAAGAACAATTTTCTAATAAATTAAGATTTATCTTTATTTTATGCGTACAGTTGTTTTGCCTCAGGTATATCTCTGTGTGTGTAGTGCCCACAGAAGCCCAAAGAGAGCATCAGATTGCCTGCAACTGAGTTTCAGACAGTTGCTAGCTGTCATGTAGGTACTGGAAATCAAAAGCAAACCTTCTAGAGGAGCAGTCAGTGCTCTTAACCATTGATCAATATCTCTCGTCCTCCCAAATAACATTTTTTTTTTTTTAAAAATCAACTTTACTGATGAAATTCCCTTTGAAATGATTCCGGCCATCTGGCGAATTCAGGTAGTTCTAATATTTGGAGACATACCATCATACGTTCCGCTTTCTAACAAGGCTCCGCTCTCTTCCAGTGCTTTGAACTGTTCAACAGAAATGAAATTATAGTCCACCCCTGGAACTTCCCCATCCCTGGGAGCCCTTGTAGTGCCTAAGGAGAAAAGAAAAATATAATTGTAAAGTACTTTTTAAAATACAAATTATCCAGAGTCCTATAAAGTTCAGTCTAAGAAGACTACATGGAAGACACAGCTGGTTTAATACATTATATCTGATAAAGACCAGAAAATAACCATGAAATTCAAACCTATAAAAAAAACCCTAAAGGTTAATGCTATAAAGACTTAATTTCCTGGCATACAATTTTTAAAAAAGATTTTATTTTTAAACTTTTACGTGTGTGTGTGTGTGTGTGTGTGTGTGTGTGTGTGTGTGTGTGTGTGTATGTGTGTATGTATGTATGTATGAGTGTAGGAGCCCACAGAGTTGAAAGGAAGAGGTTGGAGCCTCTGAAGCTGGAGTTACAGGTGGTTGTGAGCTACCTACTATGGGTTCAAGAAATCAAATCTAGATTCTGCAAGAGCAGTATCTGCTCTTAACCACTGAGACATCTCTCCAGCACCATTTAAAATCCCAACATTGTTACTGCAAGAAGGAAAGATAAATTCACCAGGAACAAACTTCATCACCCCTTACAATTTTAACAGGGCATAAAGGACAAAGATCACATCAATTTTTGGCATATACATTTTGAGGTGGGAAAAGATGGTGTCTCATTATATCTCCCTGGCTTTGTAAACCAGGCTAGACCCAAACTTACCTCTTTTTATATCTAAAATGTGAAAAAGGCCCACAAAGATTATGATTATGAGAAAAATAATAGGCTGAGAAAAATAATGGCTATGGAAACATTCTATAAAGTAATTGTGCTGAATTTTCTCCATCATTTAAAACCCATCTTTCTAAAAAAATATAGGAATTTTATTTTAGATCCTAGAGGATACAAAGGTTATAAAACATAGCTTCCTCTTTTGGTATAATACTTATTATTTTTATTATCAAAATTTTTGTTTCTCATATGATGAACTACATTGTTAATAGTCTTTCAATCAGCTAGGCAATAGTGGTGCATGCCTTGAATCCCAAACTTGGGAAACAGAAGCAGGTGGATTTCTGTGAGTTCAAGGCCAATCTGGTCTACAGAGTGATTACAGGACAGCTATGACTGTTACACTGAGATCAAGAGATTTTTGCTTTATATTAAGTATAAAGTTGCTAGGAAATCGAAGAGTTAAAAATTATAACTTAGAATTTTCTATAAAATACAGGAGAATCCATGGATACAATAACTACTTTTTTCCATTAAGATGAGGAGCTTTTCCCTTCAGTCTAAATTTTAACTTACTTTTACTAATTTAATGGCAAACATACTATGCAAGTTTAGGAGTCTATATTTCCATCTCCCATCCTCCTGGAATGTTCCTAATACCATACCATGGAAGGAATGTTAGGCTAGACCCTTGAATAATTGGAACTCCAGCCAACAAATAATAGCAAAAGGATCCCAGACATAAAGGCAGAGTCACCCCAGCTTCCCCAGTGCCCATTAGGCTGTCAATGGCTGCCACAGGAGTGATGACAGTTAAACCCAGGCCTCATAAAGTCATAGCAAATAACACATGACAGCCATTTTAAGCTACTTTGTTAAGTATCAAAGGTTAACAGGATATGCAAATGAATTTTACTACAAAACATGATGACTATATAAAATCCAATTCATAAGCAAACCATATTGCAAATAATACCATAAAAACAACACCAACCCAAGGGGCAAGAAGAATTTTGTTTTAGTCTATTATTATTATTATTATTATTATTATTATTATTATTATTATTATTATTATTATTATTACTGATATGATTTAGAACAAGTATTTAACCTCTCTGAGATTCATTATCTAAGCGGTGTTGGACAAGATGGTGCTCATGGTACTTTCTACTAATAGGCATGATTTTAGTGCTAATTCTCATCTCAAACTACTAACTATAAACTCTAAACTTTTTCCCATAATACATCAAAATCTATTTTTTCTCCTACTCTTTTGTCTTTAATATCTCAATAACTGTCTTTAGTTTCCTGATACTCTCTACATATTTTATGTGTACAAGTTACTTAGTACATTTCTCCTTTCAACAAAGAAAAGAGGTCCATTTACTCAGTTCCTGCCTCCTCCCTTCATTTTCTCTTCAGCACACGACAAGCATATCTTCGGCACCATCACTAAGACAACTCCCTATGTCCAAAGCTAACCTCTACTTTAAATCAATGATCACTTCCCACTCATCATAATACCTAAGGACATGTGATACAATGGATCACTCTCATTTCCTGTTTTAGTCTGAGGTACACAGAGAAGTATACAAAATATGCTCTTAACAATTTAAATTAATGCAGATCAATTCAGGTGAAAATGAAAATATCTCTAGCTTCCTGTGCTGGCACATAACTTAGAACTCAGCATTTGGGCAGCAGAGGCAGGCAGATGTCTGTGAGATCAAGGTCAGATCTAAACAGCAAGTCAAATGCCAGTCAGGATTACACTGTGAGACGATGTCTCAATAAGCAAACATAACCAAACAAAAACCATTTCTGAAACTATAAAAGGTACTTTGTGTGCTTCAATAAGCCTTTTATTCCTTCCATCCCCAAAATAACCATCGTCTAGATATTTGTGAGGTTGACTTCCTTTCTGTTTTCTGGAAATACCAACTAAATAATGTATTTCTAAGAAACAGTGTGTTTTGCCTGGTTTGTAACTTCATTTGATAGGAATGGTCCATTACCAATTCTTCTGTGTGTTCATACAAGACACTTGTTAATCAGGTTTTAAAACCTTGCCAGTTAACTGAGTATTTCAAAGCACCTCACCACATATTTAACAAATAAATGCATTAGGAGATTAAACACTCACTTTATATGCTGATTGGCTACTGCAATTTGCAGATGGTTTATCTCCATCTCAACTCAAGTTAAGGCTTGGCCCACAATGTAATAGTGTTGAGAGGAGATGGCATAATTAAACATCAATCATACTCAGCTATGAATCCTGAGAGATACAATAATGACTGGCTTGGCAAGACATGCTCACTGGTATAATAGTGGCAAGGACAATATTAGATATTTGAGTCTTGCTCCACAAAAGGAAACCCATATCTGGCACCATTATCAGGCCAAGACCTGTGGCTAGACAGGTCCCAGGCTCTAGGGGGGAAACAACTACTATTTCACCGAATGGAAAAGTACTAAACTGAATCTTTATACCCTTACATCAGTGCATCTCTCGACCTTCATCTGAGAAACTTCTATTTGTAGAAGATGGTGATAAACACAGAGATGCATAACAAGTCAAGGTACAGAAAATAAGTAACTGCAGAATGCTTAGCCCTAATTGGAACATATATACCATATCTCATACTTCTATTAACAAGGCTCAGGGGTCATTGCCAAAGAGGGGCAGAAAACAGTGCAAAAGCCAGGGGTAATAAATGAGTACAAAGAAACAGTGTCTTCTGGGAAAACTACACATACAAACTTATAATGGTTACAACAGTACACACAAAATCTGGGCAAGCCCAGGCTAGACTAAATTCCAACATGAAAATGGGAGCTGGGCATGAAAGTCCATCTCTAACTGGGAAGTTATTGTTAACTGTTAGCTTGTGAGAGAGGGAGAGACAGATTTCTCTTAGAATTGTCACCCTGCCAAGCTAACAGTGCTCCAACAGAAAACCACACGTTCAAGAATTTGGGGGTAGCATATATTGGGTCTTGATGGAAAATGGAAAAGGACACAAAATTGGGTGAACAGAGAAAGGAGATAAAAGTAAATCTGGTTAAGAGGTGAAGGAGGGGTAAATATGATCAAAACATGTTGTATAAAGTTTTCAAGGGGGAGGGGAGTAATTTAGGTCAAGTGAAATGGCTCAGCAGGTAAAAGCATTAGCCACTTGAGCCTACAGACTTAAGTTTGATCCCCAAATTCCAAGGTGGCAGGAGAGAACCACCTCCCAAAAGTTGTTCTGTGACATCCATACACATACTTAGCATACAATAATAATGATAATAATAACAATAACAACTATAATAATAATAATAACAAACAGAAATCTAGGGAATTTAGTAATGGGCTCCAAACTCATGAAGGGACTAATATAATTCCTGTAGAATTGAATTAGTTGTCATGTGCCAGGCGTGGTGTTTTCTGTCTATAATCTGGAGACTGAGGACATAGACACAACAGGATTGTGAGTCCAAGGCCAACCCAGCTACACAGTGAGACTCTATTTCAGAAAACAAAGAATAGATTAGCTACTCTTAAAGTTGGTTAACATAAAAAAACGAAGTCCAACTATTCTCTCTCACACTTTCTGGAACATGTATGCCTTTTGTTCACATATCCACTTTCCCTTCTGCTACAAAGTTCTTACCAGAGCCAAGCAAATGCTAGCATCATGCTCTTGAACTTTCAGATTAATGAATCAAAAATCCAAAAGCCACCCACCCAAATTTTTTTTCTTTATAAACAACCCAGTTTCAGTAACTTGTTACAGCAATAGAAAAAGAACTAAACAACTAGCCATATGGACTTACTATTATAAAGTATCTCTTCATGTCTTCATTCTTCTCTTTTAAAAATTAATTTATAGTTCTTTATGTTCTTGATAGTATAATAAATCATCAAATGTAATCAACCAGGAGTCTGTATAATACATCACCATTTCATCTCTAAGAATGACTTAAAAATTCTACTGTAAGATGTGCCACAGTTGTAAATATGTAGAACATAAAGTAAGTTTTAATCCCTTTTCTAGATATATATTACATACCCATAAAATACATTCATAGATACATTTCTACGAAATACAATTTGCTGAAAGCACTTTCTTCTGCACATGTGACCAAAGACAGTACAGAGAAAACAGAAGCAGAGATAACCTTTGAAAAACTATTACAAAATGCAAAATAGTTCTAATTAAAAGTATTAGTACAATTAAAAAGAAATGTTAAATTACAAATAAAAAGTACTAGAATAAGAAAGATATTTTCTTTTCACAATGATGGAATAAATTGTGATATATATATGACTAACTATTATGATCAAACAGAGGACAGCGGCTACACTGAAGTAAATAGGTGCCCTGGTTTGTACTATATCCCCTCAGGTACAGCATTCTGCTGTGTTCATTTATTGTAATTACTTGCTGCTATCTGATGATAAGCTATTAAGTATGCTGGAAAAAATAGCATAAGAACTAATACAACCTGTTGCTATCATTTGCCTTCTTACTGCTCATCTCTGAGATAATTTGCATTAGAGAAACAAAGCAGGCAGTATCTCCTCTTAAAGTTTCTTTTAAAAAATAAACCAATTTGTTAATTTTTTTAACTTTGGGGGGCACTCATGTGTGATGCACATGTATGGTGAACATGTATGGACATGAATGTGCAAGTACAATGCCTGTTTATAGATGCAAAGGCCAAACGAGAACATAATGTATCCTTTATCATTCTCTGCCTGTTCTTTAGAAACAGGGTCTCTCCCTGAACTTTGCTTTGAGTTTCCTCAGCTGGCTGGAAGTCAACAAAGCCTGGTAATCATCCTTCTCACTGCCATTTTTTCTGGAGTTAGATATTCCCAAAATGCTTGGCTTATTACATGGGTGCTGGGATCCAAACTCCAGTCCTCAAGGTTGTGCAGCATGGACTCTGAGTAGATAAGCCATCTATGGCTTCTACTGATTTTCTTTCATCTTTTAAAGAAACAGTCCTGCCAGGCAGTGATGGTGCACACCTTTAATCCCAGCACTTGGGAGGCAGAGGCAGGCGGATCTCTGTGAGTTCAAGGCCAGCCTGGTCTACAAGAGCTAGTTCCAGGACAGCTAGGACTTTAACACAGAGAAATCCTGTCTCGGGGAAAAAAAAATCCTTTGATAATAGACACAAGTACACAAGTTCTGAATTTAAACTTGACAATCTCTTCCTTTATACCTAATGCATCATACCTAGTAAAAAAAAAAAATCCTGGCCATATGAAAGCATAGACTACATGCTTTTAGAAAGCACTGCAGCAAAGGTAGACTAATCTAGGTCCTTGGTAAAGGGAAACAAATTTATAGAGTGGAGAGGAAGAGAGTGTGAAAGGAAGGAGCAGTCTGGTTTCCTATTTATGACAATGATACCCAACAGGATTTATTTTAAAAAGTCAATTATCCCCCTTCTGATCAATCACAGCACTTTCATAAAGATGGGTAATTGCCACCAGGCTTTCTGTTATATTCTATTATTACAATGCCATAATTATTCTATTTTCATGATAAACTGATATACAGCATACCAAATGTATCTGTTATTTTCTAGTCATAGCCTTTCCATATAAATTCTAGAGTCAGAGACCCAAAAGGAAGGCACCGCTCAAAATTCAAGAACCAGAAATTTCTACTGAACTAACAAGATGGCTCAGCAGGAAAAAGTGCCTTCAACCTGAGTTTGATCTCATGACCTACCTGGGATCATGCTGTCCTCTGACCATCCACTCTCACTCACAAGTAAATGAATAAATGCAATTTAAGAAATTTTAAAGGGAAATTCCATCAATTTATTTAGGTCTTCTTATTCTTACCCTTTAGAGAAATGTTACTCTTCCTTAGGTTAATTTCTATGTATTTTATTCTTTCTCTTTTGAGATAAGATTTCACTGGATAACCCTGGCTGTTCTCAAACTTGGGACGATCCTAATATTTCATCCTTTAAAGTTCTAGGATTAAAGTCATATGCCACCATGCTACTTTTGAAGCAGGTGTTAGCCATACACACAAGCATTCATACAGGCACTTTACCAGTGAACTATATGCCCAATCAAATAGTTTGCAAACTTTTAGTTTCAAATTACTGATGGCGTAAAATAATACAATAATAGGTTTGGTCACTTTGTTGAGATATTAATTACCTACAATAAATGCATTAATTCCAATAGTATAATATAATGATTGTGTTTTAGAAACCATCAGCTCCAGGTTTTACTAGGTCCTTTTGCAGTCTCTTTTCTATAATAGCTCCTGACCTTCTGACAGTACAGTCTTGTTTTTAGTAGAACCTCCTGTACGTGGAATATGTTAACTTGATTATAGTAATAGTCTCCATCTGGCCTGCTTAGTTTGGCATGAAGGTTAAGATTCACCCATGTTCAATTTCTTCTTATGTACGACATGTCATTTATGAAAAAAAGAGTTGCTTTCCATTCTTTTCCAAGCAAAATGACTTCTACTTCTTTTGTTTGTTTGTTTGATTACTCTGGCAAGAATTCTAAGTACTAAGTTGAATGGTATAGCAGCAAGTAAACATCCCTGGCAAGTTGCCTCATATTATAGAAAAAACTAACTGGGCACTGGTGGCGCACGCCTTTAATGTGGCTGGGGAGGCCGAGGCAGGTGGATCTCTGTGAGTTGGAGGCCAGCCTGGGCTGTTACACAGAAAAATCCTGTTGAGAGAGAGACAGAGACAGACAGAGAGACAGAGAGACAGAAAGAGGCGGGGAGGGAGGAAAAAGCTACATTCTTACTCTAGTATGATATTAATTGTGGGCTTTCCAGACATAGTGCATTATATTGAGGTAGATTCCTTTCCTTAAATTCCTACTCTGGTAAGTATGGTATTTTTTAATCATAATAGAAAATTAAATTTTATGGGGTACTTTTTCTGTATTTAATGAGATGCTTGTTGATTCAGAGGTTAAACTATATTTATACTGCAGACATAAATCCCACCTATTCATTACATATTATCATTTTAACAGAATTAAGTTCACTAATACTTTAAAGATGTGGGGGTCAATATCTATAAAGGATTTAGGCTTCTTTGTTGAAAGGCTTCCCCAACAATTCAAAGCTTCCTCATATATTTTTCACTTGTTGATGACTCAGTCCTGGTAGGGTTTTGTTTCTAGCCAATTGCCTAGTGCATAGTTAGTTATTCCCAGCACTGTCTAACTTTCACATCAGCGGCCACGTCCCTACTTTCTCAGTTCAGACATTAAGCTTGCTCTGTAAATTGTTAGTATTTTCAAAATTTCTGTTTTACTTATTTCCTCTATTATTTTTCTATTTTATTTAATTATATCTGCTCTCATCATGACTATCCTCCCTTCTTCTGACTTTGGGTCTAGCTTCTCCCCCTTTAGTCCCTTCAAGTATGAAGTTCAGAGTTTCCTGGTGACTTTTCTTCTGTTTACCTTTCATTACATCGTATACGCTTTGGTATGCTGTACCTTCATTTTTATTGGTACAGATACATTCTCAATTCCACTATAAGTTCTAATTTTAGCTACTTGTTATTTAAAGGTTCACTGCTGTAATTTCCACATATTTGTAGACTTTTCTGCTTTTCTTCTGTTATTAGTTTCATTTCGCTATGGTCATCAGAAGAGATGTCTCACATATTTAAATGTTTAAATTTGTTACAGACAGTGTGCATGGCCTGAGAACGTTTGAGCATGTGTATGCTGCTACTGCCATGTAGAGCACTCTGTACAGCAATATTAGGTTCACTTAGTTTATTGAGTTGTTAAAGTTCTGTTTTATGCTGAGTATGGTGGTACATGCCTTTAATCCTGGCACTTGGGATATAGGCATGTACGTCTCTATGAGCTTGAGTCCAGTCTGGTCAACATAAGAGACTTCTAGGACAATCAGAGCTACAGAGAAACCTTTTCTCTCCCTTTTACTTTATGAGTAGAACACCTCTGTAAAGATACCAATATCGCATGGTCTGTTCACCACTGATGGGCACTGAGACTATTTCACAATTTTGGCTACTATAACTAAAGGAGCCAGGAACTTACAAGTCCTTCAGTAGATATATTTAAATTCATATTGGGCTAATGCCTAAGAGTGGAAGTGCTGCATCATGAGGTAAAATATATTTAATTTTATACAAAAATATCAAATTATTTGCCTAAGATGAACCATTCTGTATTCTCACAAGCATATGAGAACCACGATTGACTTTTATTAGTGTTTATATCTGGAAATTCTATCTTGGAGTTTACTAGTGAAACTTCCTAAATCCTAGAAAATAAAGTCAGTAGATAAGGAAAATGAGATAAATTACACTGCAATTCTGTGAGACTCAAATCCTAACAATTTGATGTAGAGCTTATTGGTTTAAAAAAAAAAAAACCTGTCAACTGAAAGTAGGCATAGACAATACTGAAAGCCAGTATCAACTGTTCAGGTTAGCGTTTCCAGGCCATAGCACAGAAGCATGTGGGAGAGCAGCATTTATAATCTGCTTTTTTTTTTTTTTTTAACAAGCTGCCATTTTACTGGCAGCTTTTCCTACAAGTGTGTTTGTGAGGCCCTGTCTGCTAATAGTAGGTCTTTCTTACAAAAGCAACATCAAAATGATCATATGCATAACTATACCTCATACAAATCCTATGGATACCATTTCAAGAAATAACAGGCTTTGGAAACTAAGTCCTTAAATTGGCACTTTCAACACAGGACTCCATTTAGTGCTATTAACCTTGCAGGGAGAGCTGAAGATTATTTATTTGGATACCACCCCATAATATCTCCTGGCACTTTCCACTATGAGTATTTGCTTTCTCAGTTAAGTCCCTCATTGATACTGTAGCAGAAGAAATACAAAGAGAAGCAGTAAATATTGTGGAATTCCAAATATGATATCAAAAACTAATAATTTGAAGTTAAAAAAACACTAGAAATTTCAAGGTAAAATCAAACTCAAACAAAATATTTTCATCATTAAAAAATTATATGATACAATCTGTAATCTAATCTAATGTTCAATGGGAAGACTTTTTTGGACATTATTTTAACTAACTGAGAATATCATTATAAGATTAATTTTTTCGTATCTGGAATATGTGTCACTTAATATCAAAGATCACTGTACTAATTAGCTTTGTGTGTACTCAAGCTAGAGTCATAGAGAGGAAGGAGCCTCTGTTGAGGACATGGCCCCATGAGATCCAGCTGTAAGGCATTTTCTCAATTAATGATTGACAGGGAAGGGCTTAGCCCATAGTAGGTGGTGCCATCCCTGGACTGGTGGTTCTCGATTCTATAAGAAGGCAGGCTGAGCAAGCCAGGAAAAGCAAGTCAGTAAGCAGCGCTCCTCCATGGCCTCTCCATCAGCTCCTGTCTCCAGGTTCCTGCCCTGTTTGAGTTCCTGTCTTGACTTCGTTGGGTGATGAACAGCAATGTGGAAGTTTAAAACATATAAACCCTTTACTCCCCAACTTCCTTTATGGTTTTGGTGTTTGATCACAGCAACAGAATGAAGATGTATGCTTAAAAGAAATCCCACACTAGCTCAGAATTTAGTATAATAGAGGGTTATTTATTTAGGGGTAGACTCACAAATTACAGGCCTCTGCTCTAATGGAGAACAGTAACTGAATCCTGCAGCCAGAAGAGAGACTGGATATGCACCTTACATCGGCGCATATATATATATATATATATATATATATATATATATATATATAGTATAAGAGGCCACGCCAAGTGGGCGGATAACTTAAAAGGCTGAAGGAATTCCTGCAGCATCTAGAAACCCCTAACTAAAACAACCATCAAATAATATAATGAATTCTTAGTATGTCTCATACTATCATTTTGAGTGTGAAAAGTTCATAGTTTATGTCATTATCTTCACAAATTCTGTACAACGTTCTCCTGAACTTGTCATCCTCTTGCTTTAACCTCCCAATGCTGGGATTACAGGTATGAGCTATCTATCACATGTGGCTTTAAATTATTTACTTGGCACTTATATTGTACTAACTTTCCATTTTAAAACAGATTGTCTCTATTAAATATTGATATTGGGTAGTGATTATTTAAAAGTTATTAAAATATTTTTAGTTCATAATAATAAAATATTAGACCAAAGCATACGACTTTCTCTCTGTCAACACTCTAGTTCATATCACAGTGTAGCTCCTGTAGCTGCTATCACTGCTACACCATTTGGATCCCAAGGTACCGGATTCATCTGGCACCTTGTCATAGTCAGCCACGGGCCATACCGGGGCTAACTGCAATGCCTTGGTTTGTCATGAGCTGCATGTCTCCTACTTCTCTACTGCAAAGAACTTAATACAACCAAAACCCATCTCAAAATTCCTTCCTGGAGCATCTGTCTCCTGGGATCATATCTGTATCAATTCTTTGTCCGTCAGGATCCAGAAAAGAGATCACATGTAATTTAAAAGGGGGGAGGTTTAAAAAAATATTAACAGTATTTACAAAGAATTAACTGAGTTTTAAAAAGAATTAAAAAAGTAGAACTAAAAGAAAACTCTGAAGAATTCTATCCTATACCTAAGGAAGAATTCCCGTTGGTGAGCAGCTTGCAATACAGGAACGCTCCTAAAATCTCTATTTCAGATCTCATTCAAGCAGGTGTGGTCACAGTAACAGTCTACTGAGCAAAGAATCTTGCTGGATTGCTTGGAGGCAGTGTTGGTTCCGTAGGTTAAGGCTGGCAGGCAGAGAACTAACTGTCTGGGGTACTAATGTGATTCCCCAAAGATGCCCAGGCAATGGTGGTGGTGGGTAAAGCTTGTTTTAAAGTTAATGGAAAACCAACTAGAGCACTGGCTGGACTTCTCAGAAACCTCTTGTAGGTGCTACTGTATCTGTCTAGGAGGGAGGAGGCCGACAGAAATCACAGCAATCAGTTTACACAGGTAGAAGGCAGGGAGCTACTATGAGGATGCTGCTGTTTGAGCTAAGAAGCCCCTCACTGGCATCACTGAAACTCCACTGAGTAGCTGACTGCCAGGGTACTGCTGAACTTGTCTGCAAGACAAGAGCAAAAGGACAAAACCAGGCTGAAACCAAGGAAACCTCCATTCTTCCAGAATCCTTCCCGTGCCCTCCAGTGACAAAGCTGAGCACTGCACTGGAGGTGAGAGCACTTTTCCAGTACCACAGACAGGCGAGATAGAATAGATTTGGCCAAAAAAGGCAATGAGCAATAAACTGGTTTGCTGAGAAAGTCTAACATTAATGAAATTAAATTTTAGTATAAGAAGTTTATATTAAGATACCATTTTTTTCTCCTCTATTCAGTCATAATTTTTTTTTTTCCGAGACAGGTTTCTCTGTAGCTTTGGAGCCTGTCCTGGAACTAGCACTTGTAGACCAGGCTGGCCTTGAACTCACAGAGATCCACCTGCCTCTGCCTCCTGAGTGCTGGGATTAAAGGCCTGCGCCACCACCACCTGGCATAATAATAATTTTCAAATTATAACTAACGTGCATTTCTGGAACAAGCCTTAATAGTTACACACATTATCCTTTTGCATATTATTTATATATTCATTTTCTGAAATTTTAGTACATGTTTTAGATCAAAGTCCATGAAAAATTGAAGTCTACTATTGTTTTCTTTTAATAATTGTCTGTTTTTGTTCAGCTGTAATAATGTTCAAATAAGAACACAATGAGTTGGGAAATGTTCCCTCTTATTTTCATTGTTTTATTAATTAATTTATCTTATGAGTGCTTTCTTTATCTACTATATGTCTAAGTACCACATCTATGCCTACTTCCCACATGGGTCAAAAGAGCCACTGGATTCCAAGAAACTGGAGTTCTGGACAGTTGTGAGCTGTCGGGTGGGTACTGAGACTCAAACCTGGACCTCTAAAAGGACAGCAAGTGCTCTTAGCCACTAAACACCTTTTAAGGCCCCCTCTTCTATTTTCAGAAAATATTGTATAGAATTGTTTTGGGAGAAAACAGGAACGCAGTCTCTGGAGAGGCAAGGCTGTGGTTTGGATCCTTCGCCTCTCTGATCTCTTTGCATTTTCCCCTATATCTGACTCTGGGCTTTTATTATTAAGACCTATTAGAAATCGTGCTACAAGTTGCAGCGTTTATTTCAATATAAAATTGCTCAGAATGAAGCTGGGCATAGTGGTGCATATCTTTAAGAGCAGCAATGGAGGAGGGAAACAGAGGCAAGGGCAGTGGGTATTTCTGTGCATTCCAGGCCAGCCTGATCAACAAAGTGAGTTCCAGGACATCCAGGGCTGTTAAACGGAGAATTGGGGTGGGGGTGGGGGAATGGGACGGGGACACAAACACGACACATCCGAAATTGTTCAAAATGTCCTTCAGTGCTTCAATGTTCACCTAAAAAACAGAGGTTCTAGCCGGGCGGTGGTGGCGCACGCCTTTAATCCCAGCACTCGGGAGGCAGAGGCAGGCGGATCTCTGTGAGTTCGAGACCAGCCTGGTCTACAGAGCTAGTTCCAGGACAGGCTCCAAAACCACAGAGAAACCCTGTCTCGAAAAACCAAAAAAAAAAAAAAAAAAAAAAAGAGGTTCTTACTGACACCATCACTCCATCCTTATGCCAATTTCTCACTCTGGAGTAGATAAAAAAAAAAAATCCATGTTGAGTTTTTTTTTCTTTCACTAATTTTTTCCTTCCTAGCTAGTTTTGCTTTACCCTGCTCTTTTTCTTCCCATTCTTAAGACAAATATCTGTGACATTTGGCAGCTTTGCAATTTACTAATAGAAATATTTAGTATTACATTTCCTTCTAAATGGTGCTCCAGCTATCCTAAAATTTTGATTCAATGTAGGTAAGTTTCTGTTATGTTGTCATATATGATTTTTTAAATTTCTCTGGTTATTTTTTAATATACTGATTATTGATACTACTTAATTTCCAAATATCTGGAGATTTTCTAGATTCCAAGCTGTTAATAATTTCTAATTTAATTTCCATCATAATCAAGTAACACATTTTATGTGATGTAAACATTCTTATGGTCATTGAATTTCTTTCTGTGGTTCAGAACACCATATTTTCAGAATTCCATGTCCACTAAAAAACAATGTGCACTTACCGTGTTGGACAGCTTGTTCTAATAAATAGCAACTAGTCACAATAATGGAGTACGATTCTTAGTTTCTACTTATTGATTTTTATTAAATCTTTAATTTAAAAAAATTACTAAAAGAGGATAGGAAATCTTAAACTATGAAGACTATTATTTCACTTCTACTTGCAGAATTTCCTTTACTATTTCTTATACTAATTCTGTTGCTGAAAAATTCTTCCACTTTTTTCTTTGAAAAACAATCAATTTTTAAAAGATATTTCTTTTTAGTGTATTAAAGATTTCAGTTATTAGACTTTGATTTGTGCTATTCCAGCTAATAAATCTGTAGCAATCCTTTGGTCCCTTCCATGAAAAGTATCTTCTTTCTCTCTATCTGCCATACATTTTCTCTTGGTTTCTGGTTTTGAGCAATGAGAATATGATATGCCTTGGTGTGATATTTATGAAATTTCTTCTGCTTGGAGTCTGTGAACTTCTTAAATTTACAAGTTTAGTTTTTCACAGAATTTAGCAAAAATTCAGCAAAATTTTTTAAGTGTTTTTCCTGTTTTCCCAACTGTAGCTTTTTTATGGTTCTATAGCTAAATATCAATAGAACATACATTTCAATGTCTACATTTCAATGTCCACCATATGTTACTTATATCTTGTCCAACCTCACTGTTTGTAACAAAGGTAAACTGACTGGCAGCTAGCCAATGATGCAGAACCCCTGACTCCTTTCAGCTTCCCACATTCAGCTTCTTTCTTCTCTTTGTTCCAACTTGATTAGTTTATATTGCTGTGTTCACACTCATTGAACTTTACTTCTGCATTCTGGAATCTGCTTTCACATCTGTCCAATGAGTTTCATTTTAAGTTTTATTTCATTTGCTGTTACAGTTTTTCTTCACTGCATTTATTCAATGACTTAATTTATGAACGTATTTTAAAAGCTCTAAAATTCCTTGTGTGGTAATATTGTAACATTTCTATATTTTTTCTATCATCTCACCACCTTTATTTTGAAAAGTCATCTAAATGATATTTTCCTATTGTTTTTATGTCTAGTGATTTTTATTAGATGTTAAACATGAATATTTTAATATTTGGTGTCTCTATTTGGTTGTCACATAAAAAATCTCCCTCTCTTTTTGGCAGATATGTTATATACATATTCACTTGGTCCTTTGGATACTTATTTAATTTAACTTTGTTCAGGTGGGGTCTCTCTGCTAGGGCTGGTTAGAATTCAAATGTCTCCAAGCCCTGTGTAAGCACCTATAGTTTCTCAATAGTTTCCCAAGAGTCCTCCAGAAACTTTAGATTTCCTAAATCTCGATTTCTATTCTCTATGCTCAATGCATGCCATTTTTGCCCTGTTCTCTTTGATGCTATGGTGCAGAAGATGATTTTAGACAGAAGCTGAGGAGATTATATCACAGGACTCCTTACTGCACAATCTCTTCATCACTTAGGACCCATGATCCTGTTGAGCTATAGTTCAGCATCTCCCACAGGAGTGTCTGCCTGCTCCCAAGCCATGCATCCTCCCACACCTCTCTCTTCCAATGATCTCAGATTTTAGTCAGTAAGCCGCTCTTCTTTGTGGCTTCTGTGTAATTCTGTTATGTCTGCATAATGTTTCTTATCCTTTCTGATACAAAGATATTTTAGACTCATTTATACTTTCATTGTCTCTAACCTGTTTTCAGAATTTTATCTGTGTATATCTTGATTCTTTTAATTAGAATGGTACTTGGATATCAGATGTGACCATTCAGCTTGCAAAATGCTATTAATGTATCATTGTTTCCAGGTTCAGAAAGGAATTTTTAGACATTTCAATTTGTGAGTAAGCGAAGAAGTCCTAATAAGCTCTGAAAGACTACAACTACTTAGACTCTATGAACCAAAACTATTGAGATTATATCTTCTTTCTAGGACAAAATATCACACTGAGGAGAAATGCAAACCTGAGATAATAAAGTAAACTAAAAGGCAACAAAAGGGCAGTGAATAGTAAGGGAGACAGTCTTAGAAGGCACATCTATTTTTCTTTAATGTATCTGAACAAGGGAAAGGGGAGCTCTAAAGCTATGAAATTTAAAAATGTTATCCTGGAAAAATCCATGTCAGAGTGAGAACTAGAAAAAATAATTAGTTTTATAACCTCTTTTTATAACAGGTATCTCTTAACTGCACTTAGTCTTTCCTCATCCCATAATATTTAGCCCTTCATGTTCTCTTGTGGTTTTGGTGGTAGATAAGTACATAAAAATATATTTGATAATGAGAATATAAATACAATGTGAAGCTACACAGTTTCCATTCCAAATGACGATTCAAACTGTACAAAAGTTCACTGAGATGTGCTGACTTTGGGTCTGATTAATTTTGGTAAATTATTTATTTGTAAGTTTTTTATAATAATGTTTTTTATAAGAAAGTATAAGAAAAGATAGTATTAGATGGTGAGGAAAGAAAGAATGTAAACAAAAGGACACATGAGTCCTGACAGATGATGCAAAGCCAATTGTTTTTCTGGTTTCAATTCTGTTGTGTTTTGTCCTGTTTGTGGAGAGCCACTGGATAAAGCTGTAATTGAGAGTGAAGGTAGAAAACCCTAAGAGAAGCTCCAAGGTTATAGGATGGTGATCCTAATTGTATACAAATTATTAAAACATATCAAGTTAGGAACTGGGCAAGTGTTTGGGTGGCTAACTTAATCTGGTTGTGTGATTTTTTTTTAATTATGAGATTGTTTCAATAAAGTGAGGTTATAAACTAAAATGCTATTCTGAGATGTTCAATAGACAAACCTTTTAAAGCAAGGCTTTATACCAGGAAACAATTAGATAACAGCTTGCTATATTTAACATAGTCAAGGAAAAAAAAATAAGATCCCAAATTTAATATCTATCCAAATGAACATCAGTTAAAGTATAAAAGTCACAAACTGCTAGGAACTTTCCTTGGGAAACCTAGTATAAAACTAGCTTTCAACTACCACAATTACTGGGGAAAAAAAAACCCATGGGAATTAATGGTGAGATTAAATATGTAGTTACTCAAAAATATGAATAAATGATGACTACAAAGGGAAGAGTATAATTGCTTTAAAAATATAAGTGTGGGAACTCATTTAGCCAATAGCCTTTAAGATACCAGTCCACTTGGGCATGGTCTCTTGCACTATAAATGCAACAGTAAAGCTTGCATGTGCTCTCTCTTGGCCATTGGATTCCGTTCCTGTTCCCCATTTGTGCAGAGGACTGTGATCTGTGAGTATACCCCTAAATAACACTTTATTATACTTAATTCTGAGCTAGTGTGGGACTACTTTATAGCGTCCATTTATGCAGATTAATAGAAATGGGCTAATTTAAGATATAAGAGCTAGCTAGCAGTACACATAAGTGATTAGCTAAGCAGTGTTTTAATTAATACAGTTTCTATGTGATTATTTCAGGTCCAGGCAGCCGGGAACAAACAAGCAGCCTCCAACTAGATATAAGAACGATTCAAATGTCAAAAAGCAGTATAAATGTTGTGTGATACTTTGTGCTCTGACAAAGCTTGCCTGGAGATCAGAGAGTGGAGCTAACCACTAGTTAACAATAGAAGCTGGGCAGTAGGGCATATGTCTTTAATCTCGGCACTCAGGAGGCAGAGAGAGGAAGTTATAATGTGGGGCACAGTCAGGATCTCAGCTATTTGGATGGAGGAAAAAAATAGGTAGGAAGCAACTGGCAGCTGCTCCCAGTTCTCTGATCTTCCAGGTTTCCGCCCAATATTTGACTCCCAATTTTTTTATTTAGATTAATCAGATTCATGCTTCAGGTAAATGGGCTGGTAATGTAGCTTAGTTGGTAAAAATGCCAACTAAGTATTAAGCTCTGAGTTTAATTTCCAGCATTACATAAATAAAAAAGGTGTTGTAGTGATGTCTCGTTTGTACTCTCTCAAATAAGGCTTGCCTGAAGATGAGAGGGTGGAGCTACCCACTAGTTAACCACAGCAGTCTGGAGATCTGCAAGGCTGGGGTGAGTCTATTTAACATTCCCTGTAGAAGAACCTTTCATTGATATCTCTTAGCAGGCTGAGAATTACTATAAGTAGGCACTGTGAAGGCAAATTTTTCTCTGTCTTTTTCTTGAAAAGGTATAATAAAGAAACAATCTTTTAAGTCAATAACTATCCTTTAGGCAATAGAGAAGGCAAAGGAATTTCAGACTGTAGAGAGTCAATTGGCTGAATCACCTTATTAACAGATTTAGATCTCTTTCCATTCTCCATTTTCCAGATTTCTTTTTAACAACAAATACAGGAGAATTCCAAGGGCTGATTGATTCTTCAGTATGCTGAGCATTTAACTGCTCCTGTATCAGCTGTTTTAAGGCCTGCAATTTCTCTGTTGTTAAAGACCACTGCGCAACCTATACAGGATTGTCTGTAAACCATTTTAAAGGTAGAGCTGTTGGTGACTTTGGAAGATCAGTGGCTCTTGTGGCCTATTCTTGTATAACCTGAATGGTTGATGGCTGTTCATTATAATACCTTCTAATACTTTTCCCAGGAAAATACCTTAATTTATGGTTTGTTCCTGAGATTGGAGGAATGTTAATCTGAGTATTCCATTGCTATAACAAACCATGTCCCCGTAAGTTCATCGCTATGTTAGCTATCTATGGCTTACCTTCTGGCCCTATACATCTGACCCATCTCATGCTCTGTTTTACCTGAGATGAAGTTTAATTCCCTAAAAGTTGAACATTTAGGGGGCTGGAGAGATGGCTCAGAGGTTAAGAGCACGGACTATTCTTCTGGAGGCCCTGAGTTCAATTCCCAGCAACCATATGGTGGCTCACAACCTTCTGTACTGAGATCTGGTGCCCTCTTCTGGCTTGCAGGCATACATGGAGGCTGAACACTGTGTACATAACAAATAAATCTTTTTAAAAAAAAGTTGAACATTTACCTCCTAAAGAGGACAATTTGATGCCAAGATTCTGGTGCAATTATTGTGACATCTGCACTTGTGTCTACAAGACCCTCAATGACAATGTCATTTATTCGTATTTTTAATTTTGATCTTTGTTCATTTATAGAAGCTTGCCAAAATATTTGCTTTATGGTTTCTCCTAAATTCTTCATTCTCTCTTCAATAGCCTTTCTATCATCCACAGCAATATGGTTTCTTATAATAGGCATTAGGTTCTTTAATTGTTCTGAGAAGGAATTTCCTCCCTGATTACAGGGAATGACTGAAACAAATTAGGCATAGGGGCCGCAAGAGGCCTCTTAAGTCATTTCTCAATGGCAAAGGGTTACCTTGACTGTCCCTTGTTGATCTACATTTATTAGTCCAATGCCTGCCTTTGCTACACTGTCTGCATAATCCAGAATGGAGGTGCCTTCTGTTTGACTTATGCTTAGATAAAACATTGATTCTAGGAATGCCCTATTTACAATCCATTTTTAGGTGACCTTGTTTACTGCAACTGAAACACTTGACATTTCAATTTTTCTTTGAATCTCTGGAAACACCTCTCCTACCCAAGTATCATCATGGCCATGAGATTCAATATTGATTGTATCTCAGATCCATTCTTCCAAGGGAGCAGATCTTGCCTTTAATGTGCATTAGCATTTTCAAAAGCCAGAGATTCAATATTATTTGTCTAGCTTCTGAATTTGGTGTCAATCTATTTACAGCTGATGTCAATCTTTGTAAGATATTCGTGATGTTTCCTTTGGGCCCTGTATAACTTTAGTAAATGATTCAATTTTATTTCCTGCTTCTCCAATTCTGTCCCAAGCATTCAATACTGTATGGCATAAATCCAGGGTACAGTTATCATATAGAGATTGTCTTTGTACATCAGCATAACCTCCATCTCCAAAGAGGTGGTCCTGGGATATTTCCAAACCTCTAGCCCTATTTTGTTGTTCAATGGTCTTAGCCTCATTTTTCCACCAGGTCCTCTTTCCATTGTAACTAAGAACCAGGCCAAGACTGCTACAACCAAGTCTCATCAGTCTTGAGAGATAATTCTATTTACTACAAGCTGACCATGAATTTAACATTTGTTTCACAAAAGGTGAATGCATGCCTTATGAGACTATGACTTCCTTGAATCTCCTTAAATCTAACATTGGCACAGAATTCCATTTAATTCTTACACAGCCTTGGGGATATCTATAATTTGGCAGTTGTTCCTCCAAGGTGACTGAGTAAACTAAATCTGGTTGTTTGAAAACCTTAGGCTGGTCCTCTCTACTTATAAAGCAAGGCTGAAATTAGTTCTCCATTAAATTTCTATGTCTGGTTCTAAATATCTTTATGATCTGTTTTAATAAGTTTTTCTAAGGCTTGTATCTTGGCACTTATATCAACCAACTTTTTCAGAGATAAATCAAGAAATATCAAACCAACAATAAAGATTATCAAAATGATACTTAACATTATACCAATCCTGGTTAAATTGCTCATCCTTTCATTTAATTGTTCCAATTTTATACCATCTGTTGTATAATACAGAGACTATCTCTATCAAAATAGTGTTTCCCATTTTTTAATGTGGAAGAAAAATTCTCTCTCTTTTAACTAATTCCTCCCTTTAAGAACTTCCAATTGTCTCACCAAATCAGCCCACAATTACAGTGAAATGTGAGGCTGCATGTCTGAGTGAGAACACAGGTGGTGCACAGCCTGGCTGAGGACAGCTGCAGCTGCTATCATGTAACTGTGAGCTGTGAGTGGCAGTCCAAGGAGAGGGGGGTCTAAGGAAAGACAACAACCCACAGGGGAGAGGGAGCTGGCTATCTGAAAAACACACAGGACTGTGCAGAAAAAGCATGTGTGGTGGGAGCAGCCTGAAGGCAGAGTGAGTCTAGGGTGGGTGAGTCCTGTGGCGTTTGGAGCCCAGTGCTTCTGGAGTCTGGGTGGCAGCTGAAGATTGTTGTAGAGAAGCTAAAACAGGAAAATCCCCAAATCGCTCAGAGGCTTAGGGGGAAAAGAAAACCTAGCCAGTGGGGCAGTGATTCCCGTGGGAGCCCCCACATGAGCCAGTGGCTGAAAAAGTCACAGGCAAGTGGCTTTTTTGTGAATTCATGCCATAAAGCATAAAGTTGGGCATCAATTGTTAGTATATAGGTTAGTTTAGTACCAAATGTTGCACGAGTTCTAATTGGTCTTGTTAATTAAAAAAAAAAAAAACAACAACAAAAAAAAAAACCAGAGCCAGATACTGGGGCAAATGCTGAAAGATCAGAGAGAGAAAGGATCAAGTCACAGTCAACTCTCGCCTTTCTAACTCCTCAGTGGAAAAGGTCAACCTCATGTCTCCTCCTGCCTTACATTCCTCTCTCCATCCAGCCATATCACCTCTTGTCTGTCTATACAGGCCTCCAGATCTCTATGGTTAACTAGTAGCTAGCTCCACCCTCTGATCTTCAGGAAAGTTTAATTTGTTAGAGTAGAAACAAGATATCACCACGAGGAGTAGTGATACACACCTTTATCCCAGCACTCAGTAGATGGAGGCATGAGGAAGAGAAGTTCAAGATCATCTTGGCAATGTGGTGAGCTCCAGGTTTAGGGGAGAAAATTGGAGTAAGAATAAAGAAAACATATGCAAAATAGAATAATAAATCTTCTGACTTGCTGAATATCTTTTTATTGAGAAAACAGGTAGACTACTAACAATAGGGACAAAAAAAAACACAATAAAGGCAGAAGAAAAAGATTACCACAGGGGGGAAAAAGATGATAACTGGGATAAACACACAAATCTTTCAAAACAGAAAAACCAAATAAACTTGAGAGCAAAATGACTTTTATAGAAGGCATATGATAAAAAGACAGTGAGGGTGCCCAGGCCAACCCACAAGGAGCTCTCCACATACACCAGCTTCGTGGACACCAACCGGGCACAGATTGGCGAGTTAATTTCACCCATATACCTACTCATAAAAAACTTCGTTGTCTCTTAAAAAAAAAAAAAAGACAGTGAGGCTAAAGATAATAACCATATCAGTAGTTTCAACTGGCTATTAAGTAAATTCAAAACTATTTACAAAACAAATTCAGAAACTTTAAGAATAAAAAGATTGACAAAGACACATCACGTAACCACAGATAGAGTGGTAATTCTGAAACCTGACAAAGAAGATTTATAAAAACAAAGTTATAGATAAGGAGTTACTTAAAAACAATCTGTGTATCAGGTTAAGGACTCTGAACTTAAAATCTACAGTCAGGAAGACTTAAGAGGACAAACAGTCAAGAGCCAGGTGTGGACTTCAAACACAGAAGAGACTTGAAACAACACCCACAAAAGGTAGGCTAGATTGAAGTGAGAAGACAAGCAAGTTATCTCAGACTGGGGTAGGAAGCAGCTACTGCCTGAGTACCTATTCTAGGGCAAGTGCTTACATACATATTTTCAGTAAAGTAAGAAGAGCAAATAAATGAAGGCAGTCTTTAATAGTAAACAAAAGAAAAAAAGGCAAACAAGCCTCCAGAGTGTAAGTTAGTATCCACAACAATCTACAAATATATTGAAAAAGAAACTGTGGCGCTTTGAATGAGAATGACACCCAAAGTTTATATATTTGGTTGCTTGGTCACCAATTAGTAGAACTTTGGGGGAAGGAAGTGTGTACAGGGGGTGGAGTTTGAAGTTTCAAAAGCCCATCCATTCAGAAAGCTCCCTCTCCCCTCCCGCATTCCTGAATAAGCTCTAACCTCTCCACTACTGCTCAGTGCCATGCTGCCCGCCAGCTGCCATGATTTCTCTGTGTATTATCAGAGACTAGCTCTCTGACACAGTAAACAAGCGCCCAGTTAAAAGTTTCCTTGCATAAGCTGCCCTGGTAATGATGTCTCTTCACAGCAGTAGAAATGTAACTAAGACCCCCACCCTCCCGCAAAAAAGGATGCTTTTACATGCCTCTTACTTTTTTACTATTTTAAATTCTTCCCCAGACTCAAACTTACTAAAGCCAAAATATAGCAGATATGATTTCTCATTATATATTTAAAACAAAAGCACCAGCATATCAATATCCTGATTCTGTATTAGGACTAACAGCTATGTAAAAATTGAAAATAAATTACACATGGAAGGCAATGTATACTTCTTTCCTACTGGGGGATAGCAGATTTTATATATAGCCAGTAACAGTTTAGTAAGATACTTGTTTGTAATGTACAAGGCACTGACTTTCAAAATTTATTTGTAGGGGGAATCAGCAGTTAAGGGCACTGGCTGCTCTTCCAGAGTTCAATCCTAAATTCAAATCCCAGTAACCATATGTTGGCACACAACCATCTGTAATGACATCTGGTGCCCTCTTCTGGCCTGCAGGCAGACATTCAGGCAGAACACTGTATACATAATAAAAAAATCTTTTTAAAAAAATTCTTAAGAATAAAATCCTGTTAATAACAGATAAATAGAAGCTGTAGCAAAGACTGAGCAGAGCATCAGCTGCCCTCCCAGAGGACCATGTGTGTAATCCAGCACACACATGACATCCTCAAGAGATTTATCTGATGCCTTCTTCTGGACTTAGAGGAAACCGCATGAATGTGGTACACAGACATACATGGTAGCAAAACACTCATGCAGAAAAAAAATAAAAATGCAAACTTTTCTTTTAGTTTTTTGAGACGGGGTTTCTCTGTGTAGCCTTGGCTGTACTGGAACTCACTCTGTGGGCCAGGCTGACCTTGAACTCACAGAGATCCACCTAACGGTGTGTACCACCAGCACCCAGCAAAAATATAAACTTTTTTTAAAAGAACAGGTAAATACATATTTTAAAATTGTGGTCATCACTTTGTTACAAGTCACAACATGAAATGTCAATTTTTCTACTGAAACTGATCACATACAGTCTTCAGGAGAATTTTCTCCTCATTCAACTTTTGTTTCACTCTCTGTCTTCAACTTAGTCTCACAATTTCATGCAAAATACATTTTTTTATATTTGCGTGTGTGTGTGCACACCATGTGTGCAGGTCAGACGACAACTTGTGGGAGTTGGCTCTCTTCTTCCACCAGCTGGGTTTGAGAAAACATACCCAGCCTTGGCAGCAAGTCCTTTTACCCATTGCTCAAACCTTTTTTTTTTTTTAAAAAAAAAAAATATTTCACTAAAGTATTTCTAGCTGTTTAATTAAGTAAGTGAGACATTTCAGTCTCGTTTATCTTATGTCATCATGTACTTACATGGGATGGTTCTTAAGTAGAGATTATCTCTGATGACTTGCTGAAGTTTGTGGTCAATTGATCCTTTCTGAAACTGAAGACTCAGGTAGTGCCGCAAATCTTTATTTATGACTTTGCCTTTAAAAAAAAAAGTAATTATTAGATACTCACTTAAGTATATAAAATAATGATCAAATAACTTTAAATTATTTAGCTAATAACAGACAAGGAAATCAGTATTTGATTTACAAGAAGATAAGAATTCTATAGGTACTGTAATTAAAATAAATGACTGCAATATAATGCAGGCATAATTTTATGTGATGGGAGAACATATAGTGCAGAGAATATGATGAGCATTCACAATAATTTCATTCAGTCTCATGGCTTTAACTACCACCATATTTTACAAGTTCCAAATTCAGATTCTTATGTTATCTCTACTTGCACCTCACTCACATACACTGCAGATGACACAAGCATCTCAACTTTCAAACAGACAACACAAGACTCTTCCACTATCTCCCCAGTTTTCTCTCTTAGAAAATAACAGCACCACCAGCCGGAAGAACAAACCCTAACTCGAAGTCACCTTTGTCTTCAAGATCTATCTAGCAGATTTTGTCGGCTGCACTTCCAAACTATATGCCGCTGCTCTCCATTTTCACCAGTGCCACTGGAATCTACTCTGCCACCGTCACTCCCACCAGGAATTCTACCAGCAGCCCGGCATCCATTCTTGTCTCCTTTCTTCCCTGCCCCTCACACAGTCACCACAGTGAAACGGAAAACAGATTAGGTCAGTGTTAGTGCCCCCATCCTCATGACTTACTGCTCAAGATGCAGTAGGTCCCACATGTTCCAACTGTGGCAATCTCTAACCCTAGCTGATTCACTGTGCACTCCTGCTCTTTGAAAAAACATCTGGGCCTGAGACCAGGACCTTCCACCTGTCACTAGGCAGAATAGCCGGTCTACTTGTTGATTTCTAAATAGAGTGAATAAGTAAGACAGTCAAATGTTTTCTATTATTTATGCGGAAATGGGGAACAGGAACAGTAAACAGAAGGTGAGGAAATCTCAAAGCTATAAATTTGTAACAAAGACTGGTTTATATAAAAAGGCAGTGCAAACATTGTTTATTAGACAAGACTGTAGATAATTAGAAAAGATCAATGCTCAGACAAAACATATTATCTCACTGCATAAGAGATAACTACCTAACTACACTGTATTTTATTTAGAATAACATACTTATATCAAGGTTTCATAACAAAAGATTACTACAGATCAGTTCACCCTTTCATCTACTATTCTATAACATTGTATCTCTATAATCATTTTTGTTCCCTTCTACTACATATAAATACACATAACCTACATGGAAAGATGGTAATATAACCGGGAATCAGTATTTTCCTAAAGTTTAGAGATAACATAGGGCCTAGTAATAAACACAAACCAAAACAACTCCATTCAATGTCCTAACAACAACAGGCACTGCAGAAGGGGTAAAGGGGAACACTGGGATTAAAACAGATAACCCTAAAGATATTTACAGTGATGAATGAAAAACAACCCCTATCTTACAGGATGCTCATCCCAGGTATTTAGGGTGCCACCCCAATTTAAATATAATCATATTGTCTTACATTTTATGTATACTCCAACATGTATTCACTGCTGAGTAGATGCTAAAACCTAACATATAATCAATACTACACAATATTCATTTTACAAAAATCAACCAGATAATAAGTTCATTAAATTCTTTTAAAAATTGGTAACAGGGGGGCTGGAGAGATGGCTCAGTGGTTAAGAGCATTGCCTGCTCTTCCAAAGGTCCTGAGTTCAATTCCCGGCAACCACATGGTGGCTCACAACCATCTGTAATGAGGTCTGCTGCCCTCCTCTGGCCTGCAGATATACACACAGACAGAATATTGTACGCATAATAAATAAATAAATAAATATTTTAAAAAATTGGTAACAGGTATCTCAAGTTATTTGTAAATATTTAACAAAAGCTTTGGTGGATTCCAAATACATGGCCAAAAATGTTTGAGATATTTGGATAGGTATTTTGGGGATGAACAGAGAACGTGTCTATTTCTTTTTCATTTAAAAGAATAACATAGGTTCCAATATTCAAAACTTGGCTCTCCAACATATCTTCAGGAAAAGGTTTAGTCTTGATAAAATGTAATATAGGTATAACTAAAAACGAGTCAACACTTTATAACTCACCCTTTTTAAAATTTTCTTTTTGCCAGGCGATGGTGGCGCACGCCTTTAATCCCAGCACTCGGGAGGCAGAGGCAGGCGGATCTCTGTGAGTTCGAGACCAGCCTGGTCTACAGAGCGAGTTCCAGGACAGGCTCCAAAGCCACAGAGAAACCCTGTCTCAAACCCCCCCCCCAAAAATAAATAAATAAATAAATAATAAAATTTTCTTTTTATTTATCCTTTGTGTCTTTCACATCATATCTTCTGATCCCGCCCATATTCCCCCCTCCCAAAAAATAAAGCAAAATAAAATTTAAAATAAAGAAGGAAAAAAGGGAAAATCTTGTCATGGAAGCTGCAGTGTGATGCAGTAAAGCAGGAAGTCACGCAGTAAATCCCTTTTTATCTGTATATTTTTATAGGCAGGCATTCATAGCAAAGAATCATTGGTACAAGGCCACTGATCTCTGCTACACCAGCAATGCTGGGCCCTCACTGGGATTCTTCCTGGACTTCCTTTTGTTGCCTTGGTTGTTGCCCTGTGTCACAGAGATCCTGCAGCCCTGGGTTCGAAGGACTGACATATTCCCCGACCACAACTATCACCCCACCCCAGGCTCCAGCAGACCACAGATGGGGTGGGCCAAAACATAACCCTGGTTCTGGGCCTGGGTAGTTGCGGGGTTGGCCATTCTACCAGCTCTCCTCTGTCTTCACCACTAGGGTCAGCTGGCCAGTATTGCCCTGGCTAATTCAGAGAATGAGCAAGGGGCGGGTGGGTCTTCACCCCCTCAGGGCTGGTTGTCCCACACCCACACCTACAGGGCCAGCTCTAAGGTGCTATCCAGGTGAGGTGTAGAAGCCGCAGCTGATGAGGGGAACAGAGTCATCTCTAGCTCTTATAATCTCTGGGCCAGCTCTTCCACCTGCCTCAGGCGTTGATAGGAGCAGGAAGGGAGGCAGGGTTGGACAGCAACTACGTGACAGATGAGTAATAGGGATAAATGTCTCATACTCACAACGTAATTTACTTTTCTTACACTCAAAACTTTTAGGATATAGCACAACTCAGAGATAAATATAAAATGCTAAAACCTAGATTAGATTTTAAGTTGCAAAAATAATGTTTTTAGCTTAGAGGTAACTAAAAGATAAAGCCACAATAAAGTCCTAAATCATAAATTATCAAGCATGATGAAGCTTTTAAGGGGAATGGCGTTAATCCAAATCTTATTTTAAGGGCATTTGATATGTTAATCATATAACAGGAAAGGCTAAATTTAAAGAGCAATGTGCATAATTATCAGAATTGGAATCACACCATTAACTTCTACTGGGATGAGCAGTTACAAAGGAAATGATGAGAAACAATTCTATTAAAAGCTGGCATCTTATTTTAAATGTGCAACTAGAGGCTAACGGCAGAATTCTAGCTTAGCACCACTAAAACTGAAAATTAAACCTGGAACTATTTTGAGAAACTCAAAATTTTTTGTTTTTATTTTATATTTATGAGTATTTTGCTTGCATGGATGTATGTGCACCACATGTGTCCTGGTGCTGGAAGAGGCAAGAAGAGGGTCTCAGATCTGGAGTTATGGGTGGTTATGAACCACCATGTAGGTTCTGGAAAACAAACCAGAGTACTCGGTAAGAGTAGTAAGTGCTTTTAAGTGTTAAATCAATTCTCCAGCACCTCCATCATTGTTTTTGTTTGGTTTTGTTTTGTCAAAGAAGACAAATACTGTAACCCTCAGTGATTTATATATAATGAAACTTTAATAAAACTGGTTAGTTCACAGAACCTTAACATTTTAAGGGCATGGAAAACACCTACTTGGGGCTAGAGCAAATGTTACTGAACAAATATAAACAAAAAGATTCTTCATAACGTGAACACTCTTATCTAAACAGCCTATGCCTTAAGAATTATTACTGGGGCTGGAGAGATGGCTCTGAGGTTAAGACCACTGGCTGCATTTCCAGAGTCCTGAATTCAATTCATAACAACCACATGGTGGCTCATAATCATCTATAACGAGATCTGGTGCCCTCTTCTGGCAAGCAGGCAGAACACTGTATCACATAAACAAATCTTTAAAAAAAAATTGTTAGTCTTTGACTTGTATTCTTTGATTTTATGAATAATGAAACTCGTGTATGAAATTAAAAAATATACATATCAGACAAAGAGTTTGGGTAGATGAAGGTAACTGAAATTTCAAGTGTATGAAAAAATTCTGGAACTCCAATTTCAATGTACAACTCCTTAGGAATTCACAATTACAAATCCATCTTTACTGAATATGCAAATTAGTATTCACCACCAATTGTCATTGAGAAAGCAGTGGATAAAGCAACTGGCTATTGTCTGATAAACCCTGAGACCTGTTGGCATGGGTTCAGGACACAAACAACTGGAAATCAATCTACCTACACTTCATCATCTTTTTAACAAGGACAGTAAGGAGACTTTGTCAACTTCTTGCTAAAGTCAAAATACAACATGTCTTTACTATTTTTTAGTTTAGAAGCAATTATAAAACTGTGGAAAATGCAAAATGGAAGTCATTTTGGCATTCCTTATTTCTTAGAAATATATATATAGATTCATAGTGATAAGCTGTTCTTTTCTAAATACTTAGAATTTGTTTTTTAAAGTTTTATTTAGGTTTTGCTGCAGTTTAGACTACAATAGGGCAATAGGCTTGTGTTTTCACAGTCTATGAAACATTTCTCCCTCTTCAACTTCTTCTTACATGAATACTTCTTCTCCTCTATGATTTGGGAGTGGGAAACAAATTACAATAATTCTTAGGTCATGTCTGAGGCTCTTTAACTCCAGAAATCAATCCATTTAAGTCTTTTTAATAGTTCAACTGGCCTCAACTTAATATGAAGTAGAGGGTGATTTCTGAACTTCTGATCCTCTTGCCTCTAAGTGCTAAGATCACAGGTGTACCACTATACTGGGTTTACTTAGTGCTGGGGATGTAATGTATCCCAGACAAGCACCTTACCAACTAAGCTACTTCCCCATTTCTCTTTAAAGTTTTGAAAATATGAATTTATTTAAAGTAGATCATACTTTTTAAACAGATTTATGTATGTGCACCTGTATATATGCACCTATGTGAGTCTACATGAACCACTAGGTGCCCTGAACTTAGATTCCTTCAAACTTGAGTTACAGGTGGCTGTGAGCCGCCTTTAAATTATATTATGTTCTTTTTTTTTTTGGTTTTTCGAGACAGGGTTTCTCTGTAGCTTTGGAGCCTGTCCTGGAACTCCCTTGGTAGACCAGGCTGGCCTTGAACTCACAG
>NW_004949158.1:305779-317731 GCF_000317375.1 Microtus ochrogaster
TTTGGTTTTTCGAGACAGGGTTTCTCTGTAGCTTTGGAGCCTGTCCTGGAACTCCCTTGGTAGACCAGGCTGGCCTTGAACTCACAGAGATCCGCCTGTCTCTGCCTCCCAAGTGCTGGGATTACAGGAGTGCACCACCACCGCCCAGCTATATTATGTTCTTATTCTCCCCTACCCCCAAGCCAGGTGTATAACATAATACCCAGCTCTCCTCTTACGTATTATTTTAGCTTACACTGTTGGAAAAGTAACTTGGTTTTTCAAAATTTTTTAAATTTATTTATTTATTGTCTTTTGATTTTTGTGTTTTTGTTTTGATACATGGTCTCTCTACATAGCCCTGGCTGTCCTGAAACTCACTATGTATACTAACCTGGCCTTAAACTCACAGAGATCTGTCTTCCTATGCCTCTCCAGTGCTAGGCGTGTGCTATCACGCCCAACTTCCTTCAACATTATAGTAGAAGCAAAAGAAGAACGGTATAAGGTAGTTCAGTGGAAAAGAACTTGGCAGTAGGATCCAGGCTCTGGGTTTAATAATCCCCAACTCCAAAAATGGGTCATTTCTTCATTTATGTTCTTCTTGAAGAGTGTCTGCTCCTTTTGAGCTCTGGTCTTTAAAAGAAAAACGTTTATCTTATATTATTAGTTGGAGACAGGATCTCATTATATAATCAAGGCTGTGTTTAAACTCCCGAGCTTCCCTTACTGCCCCCCCCTAATACTAAGATTATAGCTGTGCATCATTATAGGCAGAGCATATGTTTATTTTTAAAGTCTGTTACGACTGTGTGATAATTAATAGTTCTTTTACATCTATTGATCACATGCATCTTTTCAGAAAGCGCTGGTGCTGACAGCATTCTGTATACATCTTTTAAAACTTCATACATTTTTTTCTTTTATAAATCTCTACCCTTGAAATTGTACGTATAGATGCTAGAAACCTTTAAAATATAATCTTGTTTTCCTTACAAGCAAGGGATGGGCATGATCATTTCTCAGTTCTTTCTTGTAGCAATGTCCAAAAGGCAACTTGGATCCTCTTGCCTCTGAGTGCTAAAACTTCCCCCAATAAACTATTCAATATAGCTAAGTCAACACTACTAACAATAATTGATTATTTCCCATTAGGCCTAGCTTCATAATATCAGTGTAACTTATTTAATCTCCTATATTGTGTGTTCTAGTACAATTAGGGAAGGCCTCAGGAAAGTTGTAAAAAAAAAAAAAAGATATACGCTATAGGATAGCGTATATCTTTTTTTTCACCACGGAGACAGTGGGGCTGATCTATTGGGAGCTAACCAAGCCCAGCTAAACTGTGACTGAAAAAGCATGGGATAAAACCGGACTCTCTGAATATGGCGGACAATGAGGGCTGATGAGAAGCCAAGGACAATAGCACTGGGTTTTGATCCTACTTCATGTTCTGGCTTTGTGGGAGCCTAGCCAGTTTGGATGTTCACCTTCCTAGACCAGGATGGAGGGGGAAGGACTTTGGACTTTCCACAGGGCAGGGAACCCTGACTGCTCTTCAGACTGGAGAGAGAGGGAGAGAGGAGTTGGGGGAGGGAGAGAGGAGTGGGAGGAGGGGGAGGGAAATGGGAGGCTGGGAGGAGGGGGAAATTTTTTTTTCAATAAAAAAAAAGATATACTTGGTTACAATGAGCTTAACTGGCTCCTCAGATCAAGACAATTGAGGACCAAGAACATAAAGCAAAGCGTAGTCTACTCGTTTTTAAAACATATCGTTTTCTAGATAATTACCATGTAGAGACATTTCATGGTAAAATATATTGTGATATAAAAGTTACATATATTTTTATAGTGTTTAATGTCCCTCCAAGGCTCATGCTTTGTGCTTGTTCCCTGATAGCACTATCTTAGGAGACTATGGAACCTCAACAAAAGGATCTGGCTGGTAGAAGCAAGCCTCTAGCAAAGAGTCTATGAAGGTCATAGTTGTAGTTGCTGTCTCCTAGTTTATCACAATCCGAGGTGCCTCTACCCCATTCACTGTGATGATCTTTGATATGCCTTTCCTGTCATGATAAGACTGAAAATCCCTTGAAACCACAAATCAAAACAAATCTTTCCTTCCTGATTTTGTTAAACATTTTAGCCACAATGATACAAAGGTAACTAATTATAGAGAATTAGTATCAAAACTGGGATCATTGCTACAATCCATCTATTTTGTTCACAAGCTTTTGGAACTGGTGTGGGAGAAGACCATGAAAGTCTCTGGAGCTGAGGGCCAGAGAAGTTCTAAAATAGTATATGAACTGGACATGCAGGACCCACAGAAAAATAAATGCTGAACTTGCCTAAAGGTGAGATGGTCTTTCGAAGTTCCTGATTCATAAAAGATTCTGCCAGACATTTTGCAGGACACAGAAGAAAATGACTGACAAATTGCCAACATAGGAGGAACTGTCTTTAAAATGTCCTGCTTCATGGAAAAGTCTGCTGGATACTATGGGCCTGTATGCTGAAGATGGATGCCCTAATGTTACACAAGAACTTTGGGTGACCAAGCAGTGATACGTCTCTGTCAATTCTAGAGTTTTGGAAGTTGCTTACAATGCACTTCCTATTTACTTAGGTAATATTATATCCTTCTGAAGTCTTTGATGGAGTTGAAGAATAGTTATAGTTTTCCTTAGTTATAATAAAAGACAAAAGTAGATATAAATATTGTAACTGTAATTCTTGCTTGATATATGTTTATATATGTAATTTTAATATGTTAAAGTTAAAATCTTCCTTTTCATTTAGACAGAAAAGGGGAAATGGTGTGGGAAGTCCTTCTGTACATGTGTTGTTATTATTGGTTAATGAAAAAGCTGGCTTAGCAGAATAAAGCAAGGCAGGAATTCCAAGCAGATATAGGAGAAAGAAGGCAGATTCAGGGAGAAGCCAGGTAGCTTCCAGAAGGAGACAGATGCCAGAACTTTGCCAGAACTTTGCCCAGTAAGCCACAGTCATGTGGAGATTCACAGAATAATAGAAATAGGTTAGTTTAAGATATAAGAACTAACTAGAAAGACACTTAAGCTATTGGTCAAACAGTATCTCAAATAATATAGTTTCTGTGTGATTATTTTGGTTCCCAGCAGCGGGAAATGAACAATCAGCCTCCAACTACATACTTGAAGTAGGAAAGAACAGTAGGTTACAGGAAGTGAGAGAAACCTCAACTAGCCCACTCTAGAAATAGGAGGAAGAGTTCACTCAAGCAGAGACAAGAGCTCCAGGATCCAATAGGCTGAGCATTAAACTTGTCACAATTTCTTAAAAGAACATCTAACAAACTCAAGTCTAACACTAAAAAGTCTTTCACATAACAACTACAGACATACCTTTACTAGTTACCTCCACATTCCTTATTTTTGCTCAAAGGTCATCTCATTTGTGTTCCTATCTTCGATCTGTAAGAGTGTATCTAAAATTATAAATTTAGAATACTGGAATATCTATAACTAAGTAGGCCACTCTCATTACAGGCAAGTAGGAAAATAATGAAGTTTTAAAATAATTAATTAAATTTTTGTCAAGTCCCATGTGTGAAAAGTATTAAATACTCTGGAATCTCTTGAGGTATTATTTTAGTTTTAGACACGTTGGTTTTTAGTACTGATCCAATTTATAGTTTGAGAGAAAAGAAACCAAAAAACCAAACCACATAAGCACAAGCTGAAGCAAAGTTGCCATCTTCTACACAACACCAAACACTACCAGTCCAGAGAAGTCTTGTACCCATAGGGTCACATTCTCCATTTATGACACAAATGACAGCAACAGTAGATGTCAAAACCGGAGTGCCCAACGCTGCACAGCCGCTCCATTTCATCTGTTTCTATGTCCTGGATCAGAGCCACTGAATACTGTGAGCATTTCTAGACAAGTTCTTTCATCTCCCTTTCTTTCCTGTCATTCTAAGTCCACATCATAAGGGTCAGTCAGTTATGTACAAGAAAACATAGAAGAAAAAACACTAGTCAAAACACCAATGAAAATATAAAAAAATAATACAGACATATCACATAAGTCAATTTCTCCCTTAAAGTAAATAAAACCCAAAGGATACAAGGATGAGACAGGTGTGTGTGTGTGTGTGTGTGTGTGTGTGTGTGTGTGTGTGTGTGTATAAATATATACGTATGTGTATGTGTACTAAGTGCTGTGCTGGAAGTCAAAAGTTACTGCTTTATATAGTGACATGAACTGACCACAACTTGACTGAAAAGGTCTTTACTGAGTTCAAGTAAATATGAGTGTCAACTGATTCTTTTTCCTAGCTCCTCAAAATACCCATACATTATATGGTTGTATCATCTTGTTGCTGTTATTATGGAGCACATTCATAGTTCACACCTTAGAATTACTTTTTCTAAATGTTATAAAAATAAACACAGACTGATCTGGATTACAATGGCTCAAACTAAATTTTTTCTACAGTACAAAAGTAATATTAGAAACCACACTTTGAATTTTGTTTCTTTCTCAGGCTAGTGATAGGCAGTACACTCTTGACGCTGGGCAGAAGCAGAGCAGTGAGCTGGGATTCTCAGTCAGCCACATGACTACAAGGGGAGAAATTTGATATTCAGTAATATTAAATTATGATGTTATGATAGCAAAAGGATTAAATGAATTATCCACTTATAATTCAAACTTATAGTGGGTTTACATCAAAAGTGTCTATAGGGACTATGACTCATTTGGACCTTACCCAGTAAACATTACCTATTCTTGCTAAATTTTAAATTCAAAACTAAAACCAAGTCCACTCTTTGCTTCCCTCTAAGAGAGACTAAAAATAGTCACTAATTATTGAGTTTTAATATTATAGGTAAGCTTTACATTATCATATTTTATTAATTTGCGAATTCTTAGTAAACACTGAATTATAAAGGAGTTCATTTGAAGAACTTCCAGTCTGGCTTTTTGACTCAGTTAAGTATTCATTTCAGAAGTTAATGCTGTAATGTTTTAAATCATCCCAATGCTCTTTGAGTATAGTCCATGTTTAAGCCCTTGTGGTGCCACAAATTCCTGCAAATAAAAAGATTCAAATGAAAATAAAGAAGGTAGTTATAGTTTATTTCTCTTTTTATGTTATTTTTTCTAGTATGAGGTTTTAAATGAGTGAATCAAGCAAAATATTTGCAGTCACTAGAATCACCTTTCAGTAATGAACAATAAAACAAAAGGCATTAAAATTGCTATTTAAGAACAGGAGAGAAAACTGGAGGTCATTAACAATACAAAAAAAATGTAAGAAAATGGATCTTACATTGAAAAATGAATAAAAATTTGAAAAGAGCCAAGAGAGCTAACAAAAGATGCCGATTTTTCTAGAAGAAACTTGAACAACAGGTTTATTTGAGTGCCTAAGTACAAACTGGCAGATCAAGGAGCACTGATGCTCAGTTTATTTATTTACTTATTCATTTATTTTTTTGTTTTGTTTTGTTTTGTTTTTGTTTTTCGAGACAGGATTTCTCTGTGGTTTTGGAGCCTGTCCTGGAACTAGCTCTTGTAGACCAGGCTGGTCTCGAACAGTATCCTTAGTTACCTAAAATTAGATAATAATAATAATAATAATAATAATAATAATAATAATAATAATAATAATAATATACAGAAACATTGAAGATTAAACAAGAAATTAATAAAGTTACTAAGGATGGAAATCATAAAAGAGTGAAGTAGACGATTAAAACAGAAAACAGAAGCAAAGAATCTACAACCATACAGCATGCATTTTTTTCTATTTTAAAGAAAATAAAGCTACATATAATGGCTGAGGTAAAGTGCCTGCCGTGAAAATCTGACATCTTTAGTTCGACCTCCAGAACCCATGTGAAGGAGGAAGGAAAAGTCAACCCCACAAAGTTGTCCTCTGACCTTTGCATGCACAGCATGGCACACCAGTATCTGCACCCACACATCATACACATGCAATATGGCAAGGACAGAATGAGCGATCTCCAATAAATAACCTAAAGCTATAAAGAGAAGTCCTTGGTCCAAGCCCCAGCACTACAAACAACTGTTCAAGTTGGGGGCATATACATGTAATCCAGCAGGAAGAGGGAGGAAGAGTCTTCCCTCGCTGACCTCAACAAGGAAATTACCTCAGCTCTATAGTATTCCTGGCTATCTTGGGCTTCAGAATGACCCTGTATCAATGCAAAACAGCATCATTGTATCAAATTATTCCCCAGAGATTAATTTTGAAATTCAAAGGGAAATGATATTCATTATACATTACTAAAGATCAAACATAAAAATGAGAAATGAACATATGAAAGGAGGCAAAATTGATAAACAGCAGTAATTTCAGAAATAATGGTTAAATAAAAAAGACTCCACAGATAAAATAATAATATGTTTTCTTTTCATGATAAAATTTGTATAAAAAAATCAAAATAAGAGCACAACTTATATTTGGCACTCAGATTTAATTAAAAGGCAATTTTTAAAGTCAATTTCTAGTATGTTCCTGGGTGTAGGTAGGAGCATAAATAGGTTCCAGTACAGTGTTTACCATATGCTAGAAATAATTATGTACACCTTTCCTTCTCTGATGTGGGAGTGTCATATATCAATCTATTGATTTCATTGGTTAAGCAATAAAGAAACTGCTTGGCCCTCATAGGTTAAAACATAGGTGAGTAAACAGAACAGAAGGCTGGGAGAAAGAAGCTGAATCAGGAGTCGCCATGATTCTCCCACTCCAGGAAGACGCAGGTTAAAATCATTCCTGGTAAGCCAGCTCATGAGCTAAACAGATTATTAGAAATGGGCTAGTCCAGGTGCGAGAGTTAGCCGAGAAAAGGCTAGTTAGAAATGGGCCAAGCAGTGTTTAAAGGAATACAGTTTCCGTGTAATTATTTTGGGCATAAGCTAGAGCTAGCCATGTGGGCGGCCGGGTGCCGGGGAAGCAGCCCCACCGCTCCTAATTCAACACTTCTCTACCACATAACTACAGAAATCTGGGGGGGGGGGGGACAGGAAAAAGAGGGTCTGGAGAAATGGCTCTGAGGTTAAAAGCACTGGTTGCTTTTCCAAAGGTCCTGAGTTCAATTCCCAGCAACCACATGGTGGCTCACAACAATCCAAAATGAGATCTGGTGCCCTCTTCTGGCCTGTAAGCACACAGAATGCTATATACAAAATAAATAAATCTTTAAAAAAAAAAAAAACAGGAAAAAGAAATCTGTCCCAATATACACAGAAATATATGCCATTACATTAGGAAATACTTTAAAACTTCTTATAAAATATGTCCTTTATTAACTTATTTGCATTTTTAACATCTTTGCAAGAATAGGACTTCATGGGAAGAACCATGCTTGCTTCTTTTCTATATACTTAGTATATGAAACAAAAGTAAGTATACATAAAGCACTCAACTGTTTGCTGTATTTATGTAAATGGTTAGGGAACTTCCACAAAAATTCAAGAAAATGAACTAGATACATTTATTTTAAATTATTATTCTTATGTGTATAAGATGAGAGACACATGTGGAGGTCACAAGGCAATGTTGTGAAGTTGGTTCTTTCCTTTTCTCTTTACGTGGGTTCTGGGAGTAGAATTCAGGCTGTCAGGATTATTTTGGCCCTTTTTAAAATTTCTATTAGAAAAAAATTAACAGTTCTAAAGGTTAATATGCTAAGTGTTAAAAACCTGAGCTGATTATAGTTATATTTGTTTTATAATATATCATCATAAAATAGGCACAGATGTATAGATATGTTCCAAAGTTATCATCATTATTATAAAAAAACTTTATCTGTAAGCATTCAAGTTATATACTACATATGCACTGACAACCTTAACACAGAAGACCTGGGCTATGCTTTGAAAAATCTACTTGCAAGGTGGATGTTGGCTTGCCTCTGGGAACTTGGATTATGGCCAGTTTTCACCATAGTCAAATTGGGAGCATAGGCCCCAGTCCCTAGCATCTATCCCAGCCCCCAGGCCTGGTCTGAACTCCAAACCCCAGCAGGGAGGTCCTGACCCCTCCCTGGGGATGGGGTCAGGACCACTCCCCAGGGTACTTAAGTGATCTCCCAAAAGAGGAGGAAGAGGAACACTGGGTCTCCCTTTCTTCCTGGGGGGTGGGGGGGGTGGCGTTTCTGCAGCTTTCCGGTTCCCCCTAGGGGAAACCCAAGAGTGCAGATCTCCCATTAAACCTGGATATTTCTTAATTCAGCTTGTTTTGATTTGGCTTGATTGGGAATTTTTGCGTTGGCAGAGAGCTGGCGTTAAGAAATAGGCCTAACAACCATTCCCTGATTTTGAAAATTCTCACTATATCTGAACGGTGCAAACTATGTGGTGTGTTTGTTATACCTCTGGGAGGCTGAAATTTTGTGAGGTCGAGGATATGTATGTGACCAGTCTCCATAAAAACCCAGCCACTTAGTCTCTGATGAACTTTCCTGGGAAGGATTCCACAGGTGCTGCCACAATTCCATCCTGTGGGACTCCAGAGTGAGTGCTGCCTGCTGTCTTCACACTTCCTTTCCTTTCCTTTCCCAATAGTAAATCGGGCTCTGAGAGGGACTAAGATAAGCCATCTGGGAGTTGTTGCAACAAACATTAAACTTGAAAATGGTCTTGACCTCTGAAAACAGTATACTACATATAAAGATAGACTCGTGATCCTAGGTTAATTAAAATTATTTTTAAATTATCTTTTTTTTATAAAAAATCATATAAAAAGGAAATTTAATAGGCATCATTAAGGTTTTTGGGAGTCATCATTAAGGTTTTTGGGAGGTTTTGCTTGTTTACTTGTTTTTACTTTGGACTGTTTTGGTATAATTACAACCCAATGAATTGGCTATTGTTAACTTCCTTCACAGAACAAAGAAGCAAAAGGATTCATGCTAACCTTAACCTTAAGGTTATGTAACCTTAAGCTATGAGCCAGGTCTAGGCCTCAAAATGAATAGAATTATCTTAATGAATTACATTTGCACGCACACACACACACACACACACACACACACACACACACACACACACCTATTCATAGAAAAGACGCACCTTTAGAACAGGAACTCAAAGATTACATTGTAAAACCAGAATTCCTGCACTGTTGCCCATCTGCCCGCCCTGGGAAAAGACATCTCACAGTAATGGGGGAAACAACTCTTACACATTACTCTAAAGAGATAAAACTTGGAGATAGTATGTATCTCAAAGTTACTTAGATGCTTCCTGATTTGTACATTCCTGTTTATAAATAAGATTTTAGATATTCATTGTCTCACAATAATCATGTTTTATCTAAAAATTAAATAACATTTAGCTTAATTAGTTTTTAAGTTAAACTAGTTAAAGCTGACATCCCTTTAGAAATACAGCATACAATACCTATTTTACCTATCACAGGAAAATATATTTGACCCAACTTCACAGCAATAAATCTGTGAGCTTGGAAAAAAAAAAATGGTATGTTGCCTCAACTTTAAATCACAATGTTAATGGGGCAATAATAAAATGAGAATAAAAATAGAACTGTTTTTCTAACTTTGATTAAAATGCTTTTCTATCTAATCAGACTGTCAACATGTTTTGGATTTAAATGATTGTCCCTATCCGGACATGTAACAGCAGTTTCTTTCTGATATAATTTTAATTACACAGTCTTTCCAGACTAGTAATGAGTATGCTGTTAGGAAGGCAATTGCTTGTAAAAATGCAAAACATCTGGCTACCATTACTAGATTTAGAAAACCATACTTTAAGAATATTTAAGAACAGAGAATAAAAGTTAAGCACAATGAATAAAAACTATAACCACAATATATTTCACTCATTCATTTCATCAACATAAATAGATCATAGCTAGAGACACAAAGATAAGGTCTTTGCACTCCAGGAGCTCGTGGTAGTACAGAGGGCAAGATTGGTCAAAAAAGTAAGTGGTATACTATGGGTGTTATTAAAGAAGACCACCAGATAAATTTAGGAGCAAAGAGATAGACATCGTTAGTTTTACAGATGGTGAAAATTTTGACAGTATAAAAAAGTTTTCCTACAAGCAATGGTTACTGTATGATACAATAAGAAAACACATTAGGATCAATTTTCTGTTTTTGATCCAGCACTTGAAGCAAAATGGAAGACACAATAAGAGGAAGATAGGGGGACAGAAGTCCACATAGTATGGTAGAGGTAATCTAGAATGACTGCTACACAGCAACCTACAGAAACTAGGAGGAACAAAACAAAAAATTCAGGGAAGATAAGATTTTGCAATTGAATTATTTCACCTACCATGTTTGACATACTACAGAAAGATGCCCATTCTACTGACATATAAGCCTCATTACTAACACCATCCTAAAGGCTCTGCATTGGTAGTGCCAATGTTTAAGTGGTCAGGAAAGTCATATACATAGATGAAATAATTTTAGGCAGCTACTAAATAACAATTTAAAAAGAAAAAAAACACAAAAGGACACAAAATTTTAAGGCAGAAACAAACTATAAAAATAAGAAAATAATTAGTTTTTACTCAACTATGTGTCCTTGGCCATTTCCACTAATGTTATTCCTTTATTGGGGATCCACACAACAGCTACATACAAAATACATATTTCTCATCTCTGTGAATTAACTAAATATTCACTCACTTGAAGTCAACTATATTCTCCAAGAAATATCTGGTGATGTTTGGAGATTGTGGTGTTTGTTATTGCTGAGGTTTTTTTATACTTAAAACAGGATCTCACTTTGTAGCCCCAGCTGGTCTTGAACTCATGTTGATCCTCCTGTTCAGTCTCTCAAATCCTGGGATTACAAATATGAACTACTATGCTTGGCTGATGGGGAAACCTTTAAAAGGTGGATCCAAGTTAAAGCGTAGCTTTCTAGGACATGGAGTAAAACGTACACGGCCCAGGTGCTCTCTCTCTGTGATTCCCACAGGGCACAGCTGAGCTTGGACTTCTCATTCCTGTCCCTTGAAATCCTCAATGAGGGCCATTAGAATAGAACACTAGACAGGAGATCTAGACTTTACAAAATGCAGTGGTAAAAAGATTTGAAAAGAATAAGGAATTTATTGAATTTGATGACCAGGGACAAAAGGTACAAAGACAAAATTTAGCCTCATCAGCACATACCAAACCCTGGGATAGTTTACCCAGAGTTATACCTGTTTTTCCAGTGATATCACCAGAAAGAGTATCTAGCACTAAATACCCTAAGGAAGTCAAAGAATATACATAGGAGCCCACACGTATGACTGATCTAAAGAAAATTAAACAAGCAATTGTAGTTTATGGAATATATTCGTCCTTCGTTAGGGAAATGATCAAAATGTGGGCTTCAAGCAACAAAGCAATACCACAAGATTGGATTCAGTTAATCTCAACAGTCCTAGAAAATTGACAGCAGTTGCTTTGGAGGGTGTTCCTGGAGCCCCACAGCAACAACTCTACCTGGTTGAGATGACATCATGATACTGATAGCACTACTATAAGACCGTTTTTTTGGGGGGGTACCAGCTGCTGAAATGGTATACCTTCTCATGACATTCTGGCCAGAACTCCAAATAAGAACTTTAAAATCATTTGCAACTATACTAGACCATCACTTTACTTTTGCAGAATCCCATAAAGAGAATATTGCCCCCATGACAGTGGGAAGCAATTCTAAAGGACAACGTCCCCTCTCCCAAAAAAGTTTGTCCTCAGAACACCATTTAGGGGTTGTTGATTATTATTTGTATAAGGTAGAGGGTTGGGGTGGAAACTATGTAGGTTCAAAAAAAAGGGGATAGCCGGGCGATGGTGGCACACGCCTTTAATCCCAGCAATCGGGAGGCAGAGGCAGGCGGATCTCCGTGAGTTCGAGACCAGCCTGGTCTACAGAGCTAGTTCCAGGACAGGCTCCAAAGCCACAGAGAAACCC
>NW_004949158.1:317831-363772 GCF_000317375.1 Microtus ochrogaster
AAAAAAAAAAAAGGGGGGGGATAATAATAGTAGGTAATAAAGTGAATACTTGTGAGCTGTTATTTATGGATAATTTACATTGGTATAGTTTTGCATACTGATACAAGTTCAAATTATATTTGTTATTTCTGTTTACAATATTTGTACACCTATGCAAAGTTATTCTGTCAGATTGTATACATGCATGTTTCTGCCTCTGTTTAGGACATTTTGTATATTGATACAACTTTTAAAATATATTTTTGTATTGCACTATATATTATTCTTACCTCTGATCAAGATACGTATACATTGTTTAAATTTTGAGGTCACTGCAGCACATTTGTTTACAGATTAGTTAATATTCTGACATAAAGTCTTAGTCCTTAAGCTAGAGAGGTATTAAATATTATAGGTCAATAGTTGTTCATATTACATATAGTCAGATTAATTAGGTTCTTTAGATACATAGAGGTTGTATTCTGCCTGGATAAGTAATCTTCAACCACTTCAAGGATCTGTAGAACATGGCATTTAAATAACTTAGGGTTCTGTTGACATGAGACATGATTGCTCCTGACAATAATGTTAATAACTTTAAGTCATTGTAGTCATAGTTAATTTGCATTTAATAAATTAATCTTGCCTGAAGTTCAGAGAGTAAAACAGATTCACTGATCAGCCTTACAGACTAGGCAGTGGTGACACACACCTTTAATCCCAGTAGCCACACTAGTTTGCCAAAGAAACAAGTGGTAGTAGTGTATGACTTTAACCCCAACACTAGAGAGGAATATAAAACAGGAAGAGAATATAAAACTCACACACACAGTCTCTTTCTGAGATTCCTGGAGTCAGGATCGTCATTTTGGACTAAGGTAGAAGTAAGAGCCAATGGCTGGCTGTTTTGCTTTTCTGACCTTCAGGTTGCATCCCACAACTTCTGTCTCTGGGTTTTTATTAATTGTGCTAAAAGGCATAATTTCCCACTTCCCCAACACATTAATACTTGATTAGTTGTAGAGGTAAGAAAGTAGTTAAAACAGCACTAAATTCATACTGCTTTTAATTCTAATTTGCTGCTCATCTGAGAATAATGTCCTGAAAGGTAACTTTCCCTCAATTCAAGTCTAAACTATTTAAATATTCACCCACTGTCAGCCTTGGTGTGATTTTTCTTCTCCTTTTTTTTCCCTTGGTTTTTCAAGACAGGGTTTCTCTGTAGTTCTGGAGCCTATCCTAGAAATTACTTTGTAGACCAGTCTGAGATCTGTCTGTCTCTGCCTCCTGAGTGCTGGGATTAAAGGTATGTGCCACCACTACCTGGCTCTATGCTTCCTTATAAATTATATTTTATGAGCTCAACAGATGGCTCCAAGATTAAGAGCACTGGTGGCTCTTGCAGAGGATCTGGGTAGAGTTCTCACCCCCCATGGTGGCTCTGAACCATCAGTAACTACAACTACAGAGGATCTATATGTCACCTTCTTCTGGACGCCTCAGGTACTGCATGCACACGGTACACATAATACATCCAAGAAAATACTCATAAAATAAATCAATCTTAAAAGGTAAATTTTATAAAGCTACTATCTAGCCACTTATAACTACCTAAAAAGAGAACTCATCCAAATTATATGATCTCCTCCTCGAATAGTACAAAGAAGCCGGAACAGGTAAAGAACTTGTTCGGTGTTGCCTAGAATGTTAATGCAGGGCTGCACAAATGCTTCATATACATTCATTCTATATGCTTAGCTTTCTTATTCTTACTTTATCGCCAATCTATATCTAGATTGGATATTTACCTATACCCAATTATCAGCATTAATCCTACGTTTCAGAGGACTAAAGTTGATCTAAAACATTTGGAGAACAAATAATAAAACTAACTTAGTTTGGCTTTATTTAATTATTTTCTTAGATAAAGTTTCTTTAATGTAGCCTAGATTTACCTTAACTGGTATGCTGCCTAGACAAAGCTTTGAACTCATAACCCTCTGATTTGAGCCTCCCAAATGCTGTGATTGCAGGTATGTGACAACCACACTCACTCCATTGCTACTTTTCTTTGGGTGTTAGAAATAAACATCTCATGAATACAATTTTTTTTGCAATGATACAACAAATGCTCATAAAAGATTGGCAACTTCCCCCCCCCCCCAAGACAGGGTTTCTCTGTGGTTTTGGAGCCTGTCCTGGAAGATTGGCAACTTTTTATGCAGATGGTGAAAGAAAAAGAAATGTAACCAACCTTAAAGAAATGTTATCTTGTGAAGACAAAGGAGACATCTGCCAATTCATTTATCAAAATCTTCTAGAAAATCACTTAGGGACATAAAAATTAAAGGGATATAGATGACACATAGTGAATGCTGGAATTTATTCATATTTCATACTTACATAGAAATGTGAAATGTAAAAACATATATACTTGGCTGCTGACTAAAAGAGAAACAACAAATCAGTTGTTCTCGGGTAAAAGCTGGTAATTTTTATTTGTTCTAAGCATGGAAAGTCATTAAACTGCTTCAAATTCAAACTTCGAAGTAATAACAAATTAGTAAAATAAGCACTATCTTCTATTCAAGCAAAAAGCACACCATACAAACAAATCCAATATGCATAGATTTTACACCACAATTTTTAAAATGACTATTTGGCAACAGTGTATAAGAGAAACAGTACAGGTTTGGAAAAACTTCAGGGAGTCAACTCAAAAGCTCATTTTTAGTTATGATAAAATGTGAACTTATTAGCAGAGGGAATAGACTTAAGAATACTGAAAAGACCAAACAATAGACCAAACACATATCAACCATATGTGTTACATTTACCCAAGCAAATCCATTTAAAATATCATGAAGGTAATATCTCAAATATAAAAGTAAACAAGTTGGCCGTGTCCAAGTTTAAATTTACAAGAATTTCTCTCTTAGGAAACCATTGTTCTTAAGTATAACAGAAGGTAGCTAAGTAAGTAAGTAAAAAGTAGGTATGTAGATTTAACAGAAGCACCTCAAAAAACACAAAGATCTAACAGTTTGCTAGAGATTATGGTTTACAGATCTGTGTGGTATGTGTGTCTACGAACTTGTGGAGGCCAGAGATCAAAGTCAGGTGTCCGGTCCTATTGCTCGTCACATTCTGAACTCACCAATTCAGCTAGACTGGATGAACAGAAACTCTGGTATGCTACTGTCTCCACCCTCCCAGGGCTGGAGTTATAGACATGCCACTACTCTAGTCTTTCGATGTGAGTGCTGGAGATCCCAACTCAGGCCCCACTGCTTTGGCAGCAAGCCCTTTACCCATGGAGCTAACCCCCAGGCCCAGATTTTTAAATATATAAATATATAAACTTAAATAAATAAATAAATAAATATTTGCATTTATCACATATTGAAGAATAAGAAACTATAATTTGCTTGTTTGTTTTTAAGTAAGGAGATTTTTTTATCGTAGACACAGGGAGAAAGAAGGTAGAGGGAAGAGCCCCATCTGGATACACTTGCAGACTAAACCCAACCATGAGAGAAGAGAGAAGAAGGAAGACCAAGAGAGAAGCTGCTGACCAAGAGAAGTGGCCAGGGTCAAGAGACCAAGAGACCGACTGTAGTTCTAATAAGTCATAGTAACATAGAAACCATGATAGACAATTTCTAAAAATTAATTTTATGATAGAATCTTCATTCTGATGCCATGGAAACAGCAAGAGTAAAATTATACAATTCATATAAAAAGGTAACTGAATAGTATTCACTGGTAATGAGAAATGAAAACTTAACCCTAATCTCAGTAAAATGAATTTATAAGAAGATAAAAATAACTATAGAGTTACTCATTTTAAAGTTCTAGTGGGTATTCTTATATAGTTTTAAATTTGTATGTGATTTTGATGTTTGGGGTCTAGGAAAAAAAACAGACCTCAAAATAGTAATTTGGGATTAAAAACCCTTTTGTCAGATAACTTTGGTAAATATGCAAACAATATAATAAATTAAAAAAAAAAACCTTCCTCACACAGACACCCTTGCTTAATCTTAGGGCTGCCTACATGAAGATGGAATAATTTCTAAATAATACCATTATTTACTTACCTCCTATCATTTCCTCCTACTCATTCTTAAGAGAAAAAAGTCAAGAAAACTATTTTCTCCACATAATTTATGCATAATTGTTTTCCTGTTTTGAAATAGCAGTGACAACATCCAACAAAGACTCCTAAGGGCTGTTTTCTCAAAAAAAGAAAGAAAAGAAAAGAAAAAATCGATCATTTTCTCAGCTGGGAGGAGCGCTGCAGGATAAGCACAGATCAACACAGCTTAGTTATTCCTTTGCTCTGGATCTAGTTCTGACTCCATTCTTCCCCTTGAGAATGTGCTCTCTACATACAGTAAAATAGGACACAGGTCAATTTAAAGAAAAGACAGAAGGCACTACAAGTTTACCCATGATGGAGTAAGGGTGTATCATTACTCATGCTGCTCCTACTTCTGACTTCCCAACTAGTTGTAGAGCTAATTTTATTTTTCTCACACCTCCACGAGTTATCAGAAATAAGTGTGGATGACTAGGAACTATAAAAACCCTCTCAAGCTCAGTTAAATGAGGTGAGTTGTCATAGCTTCAAGGTATATTTACTCATCAATGGACTTTGAAGCCTGTGGGGGTTAAAAAAAAAAAAAACAACAAAATCAGCCAGACTTGCCAAACAACCTGGATAGCAACTTTTTGACCAAAGGGATTTAGGCACATTGATATGGAAATTTCTGCTCTTTTAACAAAACTATTACACAGCACACTGTCCATATTTATGTGACATATTTCTTTCTTTTTAACTTATATCTTTTCAGAAATTTATTAGAATTAAGAAAGAACTGATGTTAGCAGAATGGCTCAGCCAGTAAAGGTACTTGCTGCCAAGCCTGGTGACTGAGTTTGATCCTTGGAACCCACATAGGAGGAGAACGCAGGCTCCCACAAGTTGTCCTTTGATCTACATAAACAACAAATACACACATGTGCGCGCACACACACAAATGTAATCTTAATTTTTTTTAAAGAGAGAAGTTTTTAAAGCTTAAATATTAATTAATATTTTATGTAGACAATTGAAGACACCCAAGCTCCTGTCTGATACTTCTTTTAATAATGGCATCCTCCTCCATGGGCATTTTAGGAAAACTTGACGTTGCCAGTCATATCTTATTTTGGATGGTAATTATTGGTACCAAGGTAGGGTCCATAACCAGATTTCTCTAATAAAGTCGACATGTGAATACTGAGAGATAGATAGCCTTCTCTTTATTCATTGAGATGTCTTAATTAGAACAGTTAGTCACAACATTCTTTCCCATAGAGCCAACCAGTTCTTCTTATTAGGTTAAAAATTAAGAACGCATTACAGAGAAATGTGTAACTCATTCATTTACTCATTCAGTGAACACTTCATATCTGCTATGTGTTAAGTGCTGTTCTGGTCACTTAGTATACAAAAGCAGTCTTGTGAATTAAAAAAAAAATCAAGACTGTTCAAAGACTTTTAGAGATTTTGTGAAACATCATTTGAGAGCAACTTCTTTTATTCAGAATATATCATTCTAAGGCTATTTTTGTGGTCTGTGAGAAGAAAATCAAGATAATATTCAAAGTAGAAAGTACAGAGAAAGAATACACCATAATCATAATGTATCATTCTAAGTCCCTCAAAAATCTTCCTTTATCGTTTTTTCAACAGTGTAAAACAGAACCAAAAAATAAATAAGGGGGAATTCTATTTCCTCAAAAGTAAAGGAGAGAATAATATATAGCACGTTATACTGTGGTAGAAGATTAGGTTCTTTATCTGAAGTTGTATAGGTACTAGTAGTCTGCTTATGTGCAAAACTGAGAAAATAGTAGTTGTTATCTTACAGTTGGTTTGAAGGTGAAAATGTTTAATATATTAAAATACTTAAAACAATAACACATATGGCTAAGAAATTTTTGTGAGAGCCAAAAATTATTAGCTTTTCTCTATCCTCTAAAGTCAGTTTTTTCACACAGCAGCCTGACTGAGCTTTCTAAAGACCAAATTAGTGAGCTTTCAGTGCATACAACATTCCAGTTCATAATGCTTCAGGGGCTTCCCATGAAAACCAGAAGAAAGTTAATCCCATCGAGACTCTACAAGATGGGGCCCTACCCATCTCTTCAAATTCAGCTATTCATATTTTTCATCCCTATGCCTAAATTACTCTGGTCTTCTTCAAATTTCTAGAATAAACCAATGCTCACAAACTTTTAACTTGTTCTATAGGATCCTACTTGTTCCCCATAGGATCTAAGTCTTCTCTTTCTTCAGCTCTTTATTCAAATTCATCTTCTAATAGGAAAACCTTTATGTCCTACTCTACCACAATCACATCTTCTCTTATTCCCATCTCTGTTGTTTTCTTAACCTCATTAAAATGCTCAATTTTCTTCACAGATTCTTCCTCACATGATCTACACAATACTTGGGTTTATAATGCAGAGAACTTGTACATCTTATTTGTTATTATAAGGTCTATAGTAACACTTGCCATAAAGATGTGTTACTGAACAAATAAAAGTTTTATTATGCACAGATTAATATGTCCTACAATAGTGGAATAAGTAAGTCTGGTGTCGAGGTGCTTGAGTTACCTCTGTAGTTGATATCCTGGGTTGTTATATACTACTAATATTCTATAATCATGTAAATGTGTAAGAATACATACATAAACCCACACAAGATTCTCTTGGTCATTTTTCTGCAGAAGCCTGGCATACATACTGATAAATTCTGTGTTGATTTCTTCCTTATTCAATGGGTCTCAGAAAGTAGCTCTAAACTAGCTCCAGCACTGTGCACATATATGAGCAAACAATTACAACAGGTATATAGCGAAAACTGCTGCATAGTTAAGATGCCACCCAAGATACATTTTAAGGAAATGTGGTGCATATGTTAGATAATAATAGCAATACTTGGAAATTACAGAAATTAAAAAAGGTGAAGATAAAAAGACACATTTAGAGCTGGAAATAACGTTTCACATGTTTTTAATCCCAGCACTGAGATTGAGGTGGACACAGAAGGACCTCTATGAGTTTGAGACCAGTCTTGTCTACACAGAAAGCTCAAGGCCAGGCAAGGCTACACAAGGAGATCTTGTCTCAAAAAAACAAACGAACAACAACAAAAGACACATTTACAGTATTTAGAAAATTAAAATTTACCATTGTTTTCCCAAATCTGATTCAATCAATTAAACTCTAATTATAGTGTTTAATCTAGAAAATATAATATTCAGGCCACAGAACATAATGCATCTTATAAGAACTCTAAGAAGACTCAAATAAAAGATCGTGCATTTGGAAGAATAATTCGACAAAGATAAATATTATTTTTTAAAAATGTTCTTATCTAGGCTGAAAAGTAACTCCAAGGTTAAGAGCACTGATTGCTCTTTGCAGAGTACCCAGGTTCAAGTCCCAGCACTCATGTGGTGGCTCACATCTATAATTCCAGTTCCAAGGGATCTGATTCCCTGTTATGACCTCTGAGGCCAACAGACAAACATGTGGTACACATATGTGCAGGAAAAAAACATTCAAATACATAAAATAAAAAAACCAGTTAAGACACCTAGCAATAGTGGATAGGGTGTCTGAACTGGCCATCTACTGTAATCCGATTGGTGACTACCCTATTGTCATTATAGAGCCTTTACCCAGGAACTAATAAAAGCAGATACAGAAATCCACAGTCAAGCACTGGTCTGAACTCTGAGAGTCCTCCTGAAGAAAGGGAGGAAGGACTGTATGGAGCCAGAGGAGATCAAAGTCATGACAGAGGAACCCACAGAAACAGCTGACCTGAGCTTGTGAGAACACATGGACTCTGGGCCAACAGTTAGGGAGCTTGCATGCACGGGACTGACCCAGGTCCTCTGCATGTGTGTGACAGTGTGTAGTTTGGTCTGTTTTTGTAAGGTTTCTAGCAGTGAGATCAGGACTTATCCTGGCACTTAGCTGGCTTTTAGAACCTGTTCCCCATATAGATTACCTTGCCCAGCCATTATAGAAGGGGAGGAGCTTATATAAGCTATGCTATATTCAAGCCAATGAGAGGCCTGTCCCTTTCTGAATGGAGACAAGGAGGAGTGGGTGGATGGGAAGGGGCAGATGGGAATCAGGGTAGGAAATGGGAGAAAAAGAGGGAGGGAGGAAATGCAGTCGGTATGTAAAATAAAAGAAAAAAATGTCAATTTAAAAAAGTTCTTAACTTCAAATGGCCAAAAGACACTTAAGGTCATGCTCAACTTCCTTAGCGATCAGGGAAATGCAAATCAAGACAACTTTAAGATACCATCTCACACCTGTCAGAATGGCTAAAATGAAAAACACCAATGATAGCCTATGCTGGAGAGGGTGTGGAGAAAGGGGTACACTCATCCATTGCTGGTGGGAATGCAAACTTGTGCAACCACTTTGGAAAGCAGTGTGGCGGTTCCTCAGGAAATTCGGGATCAACCTACCCCTGGACCCAGCAATACCACTCTTGGGAATATACCCAAGAGAGGCCCTATCATACAACAAAAGTATATGCTCAACTATGTTCATAGCAGCATTGTTTATAATAGCCAGAACCTGGAAACAACCTAGATGCCCTTCAATGGAAGAATGGATGAAGAAAGTATGGAATATATACATATTAGAGTATTACTCAGCAGTAAAAAACAAGGAATTCTTGAAGTTTGCGTACAAATGGATGGAAATAGAAAACACTATCCTGAGTGAGGTAAGCCAGACCCAAAAAGAGGAACATGGGATGTACTCACTCATATTTGGTTTCTAGCCATAAATAAAGGACAGTGAGCTTATAATTCGCGATCCTAGAGAAGCTAATTAGAAGGTGAATCCAAAGACAAACATATAGGCATCCTCCTGAATATTAACCTTCATCAGGCGATGAAAGGAGACAGAGACCCACATTGGAGCACTGGACAGGAATCTCAAGGTCCAAATCAGGAGCAGAAGGAGGGGGAGCATGAGCAAGGAACTCAGGACCGTGAGGGGTACACCCACACACTGAGACAATGGGGATGATCTTTCGGGAATTCACCTGGTCTTGGTCTAGCCTGGATCTGAAAAAGCATGGGATAAAACCGGACTTACATAGCAGACAATGAGGACTACTGAGAACTCAAGAACAATGGCAATGGGTTTTTGATCCTACTGCACATACTGGCTTTGGGGGAGCCTAGGCAGTTTGGATGTTCACCTTACTAAACCTGGATGGAGGTGGGTGGTCCTTGGACTTCCCACAGGTCAGGGAACCCTGATTGCTCTTCAAGCTGATGAGGGAGAGGGACTTGATCGGGGAAGGGGGAGGGAGATGGGAGGCGGTGGCGGGGGGGGGAGGCGAAGATCCTTAATTGAATAATAAAATTTAATAAAAAACATAAAAAAAAGAAACATACCTGTTAAAAGAAAAAAAAAGTTCTTATCCTACAAAGGTACTTGCTCATTAAGAACTGGATTTTCTATAGTATTCAATGCTATCCCAAAGCAGCAAAAATTAAAAAAACCATAAACATCACTAAATATTTCTACAATTTAACCAATTGGAAATTGGTTTGATGTAGGAAAATAATAAAAATTATGAACATAAAATATAATCATGATTATACTATTAAGTTATTAAGTAAATTCACAGGTAAATAACACTACAAAAAATGAGAAACTCACTAATCATCAATGTTCCTTCCATCAAAACAAGGTTTACTTCCTCAACAAAATTCTAAGACTTTGCAAATTCTTACTTGGTGTTGGTAAACTTGCTTACTAATTAATTCACACCTTAATAATAATCTTAAATGCATGTTGGACTTCACAAGTTGTTTGTTACTGAAACATTGACCTATCTGTTGGAATACTCAATTTTTTTCTTCAGGTTTATTTCATCTTTAGTCATATGTATAAGTGTGTGCCTATATGCGTATATATACCACCACATGTGAGTAGATGCCCAAAGAAGCCAGAGGTGTAGAATACCCAAGAGCTGCAGTAATTGTGAGAGTGCTGGGAATCAAATTCTGGTCCTCTGTAAAAGCAATATGCACTCTTAGCTGCTGAGCCATTTCTCCAACTCAAATCTAAATTGAAACCTCAAACTCAAAGAGCATGAAGCCAATGATTTTTCTGGGACAAAGACACAGATATAAGTCTCATTTATAGTGACTAGAAACTTACCCTTGGCAAAGACAGAGTTCAGCAAAATTTAAATCTAAGCAATTGTCAATTAAAGTAGAATAGCTACCTGATTTTTCAAATTTTTAATGTGTTTATTTCATAACATGAGAATATCTGGAAATCCTAAGATGCATTACCAAAAGTAACAAATTAAAGCATAATTCCTCTTTTAGACTCTCAGGCTAAAATGTTTACAGAAAGACATCAATCACTAAAAGCTTCAAAACCACCAGTTGTATTTATTTATCTTGTTAAAGAAAAACCTAGGAATTCTATGCACAGCACAAGCAATTGCCAAAGGCAAATACTTCCATAAACCAGAGAAGGTCTAATGATGTCATCTACTTAGATATGTGGGGTATATATAAATACATAGACTAATTTTAACATAGAAGAGCTAGCCAAACTCCATGTCTACTTCTATATTTTCTGTAATGTTTTCTTAAAGAGTCTGCTATAAATATTTTTTTACATCTCTTTCTCTTATTAGCTTGTAAACTCCTGAAGATTACTGACTTTATATCCCTAATAACAAATGCATACTTCAGTGCTAAATTCATTATTCAGCTTATCTGTTAAATCAATGATGTTGCATAATAAATAAGATGATTTAAATCATATTAAGTTGCTATTTTTATAACTTACATTCATAAACTTAATGAAGTTCAAATATGTTTCATAAACTGGCATTAAAGAAGAAAATCACAAGCTAGGCACAGTATATTATTTAAATGCCTGTTTTCCCAGCCCTTGAAAGACAAAAACAGAAGGACAGCTATGGGTTCTAGACCAGCCTTGGGCTACAAAGCTAATGCATCTCAAAATAAAAAAACAAAAACATTAGAGGATAATAAGAGAGGTTAACAGATAAAGATTATCAAAATATACTATATACATATACAAAAATGTCAAGATAATATATAATTAATAAATGCTAATAAAATTAAAACTATTACAAAGTTTTTTTTAAAAAAAAAAAACAAAATACTACAGTCTTTGGAAATCTGCAAGCTAGACAACATCTTGAATTCTATGATGTATATGTGGGCTTTTTCTACTAAGTGTTATATTAGATCCTGCCAAATCAAAAGGCACTTTAGATCCTCCATGATTTTCTTAGTCCACATGCTTTGCATGGTTTCTAATTACTAAGCAGTTATACTGGCCCAACTACTATCTCTGAAAGTAAAAGGAGACAGTATGAAGTAATTTCTAGCAATAATCCCTACAAAAACAGAAAAATTAGAGCAATAGCAAAAATCTGAAGATTCTTTCCACTATATCTTTCCATATCTATTTTGGTAGTTTCTGTTTGTTAATGTGTAGTCCTTTTGAGGATATATTTAAGCAGTTATAGCAGATATGTGGAGAACCAGTGATCTTAAAAATAATTGAAATTGATTATCTATTTTTTTAAAAAGAGGATATAACATTGGTGTAGAGATGAGAGTGGGTCTGGAAAGAATGGGGATTGATCATGATTAAAATTTATTGTATGGAATTCTCAAAATATTAATATTTTAAGCATACTGAAAATAAGTAAACAAAATCTAGCTAGTTTAAAGTATTATTACCAAAAACTCATTAATTTGAATGAATTATAGAAGATATACACAGTGGTTTTCATTAAGAACTCGGATAATCAATCAAAATTCAAAGGGAAACTCTCCTAACTGAAGTTGTAAAATGGCTATGCTGAGATGGTAAGTGACCTTGTACAACATGGATGCAGAACTTGGAAAAGTATAAATCTAGAAGATTATTAAAGTTTATCTCATACATGTGTAGACATAATATTTTATATTATAAGCTGCCATGTGGGTGCCAGGAATTGAACACAGGTCTTCTGGAAAAGCAGCCAGTGTTCTTAACCAATGAATCATCTCTCCATCCCCTCAATATTATACTTTAAAGAAAGTTATACTCCAATATACCTTTAACATAAAGGTACTAATTCATTAAAATTGTGATTTTAAAATAACCATTTTGACCTTAAACCATTAAAATTCTGTATCATCAACAGTCAAACCAACTAATTTCATGACATCTTGATGTGTTCTTACCAAAACTAGACTAATCATGAGGAAAGAGAAAATATAAATTGAGGGACATCTTACAAAACAATTTACCTAGGACTCAAAATACCAAATACAAACATAGAAGACTTTCTGCCTCTCTGAGAAAAGATTTAGAAATTCTTAATTGAAAGGAGACCAAATGGCATGATGGTTAGGTATAATGTGTTATTCTTAATTAAAGGTAGATAAACAATAAAGAATTTTAACAAAACACCTAAGAAATTTTGAATATGGATTTAATATTATATAAAACATATTTACATTAAATTATCTAGTTGACAATTATTACTTATATAGTATAAATCCTTGTTTGAGTCCCAGCACCACAAAAACAACATCAAGTCGCAAGATATTAAATCACTTAAATCAGTCATATTTTTATATGCTAACAACAAACTATCTCAGAAATCAAAATACTCTTACTTACAATAACATTTGTAAAAATACTTACACTTTGAAATAAATTAATGAAAGTGAAAAAAAGACCTATACACTGAAAACTAAAAAAACTGATAAATTGAAAATGACACAGATACACACAACAAAATGTCATTTTTATGGTTTGAAATAATTCAAGTTGCTAAAATGATCATGTTACTAAAAGCAGTTTGCATATTTAATACTATTTATCTCAAATTTCTATAATAGTCTTTACAGAAATAGAAAATAGAAGAAATTCGAGCCAGTTGCAATGATGCTCTGTAATTCCACTATTTGGATGGCTAATGCTGGATAACTGGAACTTTTAGGCTAACCTGAACTAGCCCTGTCTCAAAAGGGGAAGCAGTCACCCATCCAAGGCTCCTAAAACACTGTGAAGTGTGAGCATAAAGTTAAGGGCTGATGGGTGAAAGAGCTATAAAATACAGCGTGCTGTTGCATCTATCTCCTCCTAGTACCTGTGCTTACCTACACAAAACCAAACCAGTTAAACTTCCAAAGCAAAGGGTGAAGGGGCCACCAAAGCCCCACCCTTGGTGGAAGAGATATTACCAGTTAACAGCTGCTATAAGCGGGGCAGGTACGCTCCTTTGGGAATGTAGGTGCTGGTAGGATGTTCCCGCCCTGGTGGATGGACACCTATGAGGACACAGGCAACACTAATTGAACTCAGGACCGTGGGGGTGGGAAGTAAGGGGGTATTAAATAATGACAGCAAAACAGAAAGACATGGATTTGAGAGAACTAGAGAGAGTTTGAGGGGAGTAGCAGCGGTTGGATATGATCAAGACACTGTATAAATGTAGGAAATTTTTGAAGAATTTTTAAATAGAATTTTTTTTTTAAAGGGAAGTGTTGGGGAAGGAGGGAAAACTGGAAATGCTCGGTGGTAGATTACTTTTCTAGCATGTGCAAGGCTCTAGGTTCAAAATAAACAAAACAGAATTAAAGAAAAAATCCTAAAAGTTTCATGGGACCACCAAAGACCCAGAACAGCCTTAGAAACCCTGCACAAAAACAACTTGGGAGACATACCACTACTAGACTTTAAAATATGCTGTAGCCTACAGCAATCATAACAATATAAATAACTGGCATGTTTCAAACACACCAGTAAAACAGAATAAAGCCTAGAAACAAGTCCTAGCATTTCTTTACAGACACTCAATTTTCCACAAAGATGTCAATGACATGCAAAAAAGAAAGGCTTTTTTCATCAAATGGTATTGGAAAAAAAAACAAAAACAAAAAAAACTAGATATACTGGTGTAGAAGGATGAAGGCAGATGCTTACCACACACAATATACAAAACTCAATCCAAATGGATTACAGCGGTTCTCGCCCTGTGGGTGTTGACCCCTTTGGCAAACTTCTATCTCCAAAAATATTTACATTATGATTCATAACAGTACAAAAATTATAGTTATGAAGTCGCAAGAGAAATAATTTTAGAGTTGGGGATCACCCCAACATGAGGAACTGTATCAAAGGGTCGCATTGTTAGGAAGCTTGAGAAATTTTGGATTAAAGGCTTAAACATACGACTTGTAGCTGCAACATATTTATAAATAAGGAGATGAAAGCTTTTAAACATGGATCTGGGGAACAACTGTTGAATATAACTCCAAAATCTCAAGTGACAAAAGGAAATACACAAATGGCATACAAAACTAATACATAACGAAAGCTTAGCCTTAAACAAAAGGAATTCGTGTAATTGACAGCAACAAGAATGAACCTAGGACATTATGCCAAGTGAAATCTTTTCAAATTCATTCAAACAAAGAGTAGATTAGTGTTTGTCCACTAGGAGGTAGGGAAATGAGGAGATGCTGGTCACTAGAAAAGAAGTTTCAATTATGTAATATAAATACTAGGAGTAAACTATATCACCTTGACTGTCTCTTAAAACACAATATTGTATACTTGAATCCTGCTAAAACTCTTAAATATTCTTTAAAAACATTAATATATGAGGTGAGAAATATTCCAATTAGCTTATAGAGGTTATGAATATGCCAATTAGCTTATAATGGTAATCATTTCACAAAGTATATAAAATTTCTATCAACTGCCAAATAAAAGTTATGCCAAATAAAAGAATGTGGGCATTGTGTATACCAAAGTCAGAAACAGAGATAGTTTTAGAAAGGTTAATTTACAAAAATTTATTCATAAATTTATAAAAAGTCATGTATAAAAGTATTTTAACTTCATCTCCCAGATCTTTGAAAATGATGGATATCCTAGGGTACAGTCTTTGAACCTATTCTCTTTAGCTACCTTCTAAGCTTCAATGACCTCATTGAAAGCATTGCTTTAAATGACATCTATACATAAAAGGTAATCAAATTAAAATATTATTTTGTTGTTTTATTATTTTAACATGTATGGCCGGGCGGTGGTGGCGCACGCCTTTAATCCCAGCACTCGGGAGGCAGAGGCAGGCGGATCTCTGTGAGTTCGAGACCAGCCTGGTCTACAGAGCTAGTGCCAGGACAGGCTCCAAAACCACAGAGAAACCCTGTCTCGAAAAACCAAAGAAAAAAAAAAAGTATGGTTGCTTTGCCTATAAATGTCTATGTACCATATGTATATCTGGTACTCACAGAGACCAGAAATGGACAATAAATCCTCTGGAAATGGAGTTATGGACAGTTGTGAGCTGCTTTGTGGGTGCTAGAAATTATACCCAGGAACTCTGTAAGAGCAGCTATAACTTCTGTAAACCATCTCTCCAGATCCTCAAACTAAAATCTTAACCCCAAATACTTGCCCCAAATTCAAGGTTCATACACAGACTACCTAATCTACATTCTCGTTTGGATTTAAAATTTAAAAACCACAAGATGAATTTCTGATCATATCATTCAAACTTCAATGGTCCAGTCTTTATTGATGACAACACCATCATTTAAGCTTGCACCAAGATTTTCTGGATATGTACTTAGTCTCCCAGGTATGTATGCTTGCAATGCCACCGTACTTGGGAATCAAATCCTCTGGCACCTAACTTCTGGATGACTTAACCTATATCTCAGTCATTAAGACTAAGTAAGATGACACAGGAAAAACTAGTACAAAGTGACACCTACAGGAGGTAAAGGGACGGTGGGTGGGGGAACAAGATTTATTAACATGGCATAAAAAACAATAAGTATTCTTCTTTCTTTTAAAAATACAACACTTAGATTTCCAGGCCCTTTTTGTTAGATAGCTGTGTCCATGAGATGAAGTCCTGGCGAACAGGGTAAGAACATGGGGTGGTGTTTCACTGGAAGTGAAACGCTTTAAAAAGCTGCTTGATTTCACTTGTTTGTTTCCTTTTCCCCACAAAGTAGGATGTGAACGTAACAGTGTGATGATCCAGGTTCATCTCAAACGAGAACACCCCCACTAGAAATGGCAGACTGGAAAACAGACTGTAGGAGGGCCCTGAAAGCTGTAGGGAACCGTGCTGCCCGATATGCCAAGGGGCCTGCCAGCCCAGACCCACGCAAGCATGAGTTAAACATGTCTTCTATCCACATGTAAAATAATAATGCCTAGAGGTATCTCGTTTCCCTACCTAGAGAATTTATCTGAATCTTTGGATGGCATATTTTTTCAAAATATTTTTTGAAATGTTCTTACAAATGTAGAATTATCAAAATGTATGTCATTACTTTTTAAAAGAATCTTATGAACAGGAAAAATAATAAATTTAACATATATGAGAATTTGTGGCAGCAGGTTAAAAACAAAAAAGAATAGTGCTATCCCTTGGGAATTATACCCCACAGCTTCAAGACTATTCACGTGATAAGATTTATTCAGAGTAATAAAACAACAGATTTACAACTAGAGTGGATAAAATGTCCCCCATCCCCTGGGAGATGTTAACAGAGAGTTGAGGACAAATAAACATACATTCTTGATGTTTCGCTTTCTCCCCAGAAGTAAAGTATTTTAGGTCTGTTACAGAGCAGGAACCTCCTCCATTAACATAAAAGAGAAGTTGAATCCAACACTGCTACATAAGCAACAACCTTGTTTTCCCAGAAATCAAGCGAGGACATCACTGGTGTCCTGCCAGTGGCAACGTTTTCTTAATGCTTTTTGATAAGTATTGCTAAAATTATAAACATAGTACTGTATGAACAAAACTGAACAGTAATAAATCTTTTTTAAAAGCAGAGTACTATTTCTGAGTAAACACTACTCCAAGCAAACAAGAGAAGCACTGCCCAAGGCTCCTCAGTTTCACTCACAGAGATCCCTTCATAAGCTTGAACATGACTAAATAACTATGGACACAAAATTATATACCTTTTTATCTCCTCTGCATAATGGTTAAAAATATAAACCATGAATTCCTCTGAATCTTTTGATGGCATCTTTTCAAAATAGTTTTCTAAACTATCCTTACCAATATATGAATTGCTATCTGAATTCAAGTATTTTTCTTAAACCAAATTTATTCGATCTCTGCCCAAATTTCTTATATATAGAATTGACAGAATTAAATTCTAGATACCATTATGAATAAGAATTTCACTCAGAAAAAGTATCTAAACATATTTTTTCTTTCTTCTTTGTATAAATGTGTATGTTCACGTATACTCCAATCATACCTCAAGATCCAATATGAAGCAGATATACACCTGAAGTTCTGTACTATTACTTGGTTTAATTAAAAATTTCAGTTCTACAACAGCGCTGTGATTAAAATTATTAGATGTTATTTCATTCATGCAAATGGTTAAGTAGTACAGCTAAGATATAGTAAAAGTTGAATTTAAAGTAAAAAATTAAGGTTTTTGCCCGACTAGAGCTGACAGTGGTACTATCCTATAGAAATGTAAAAACCACTAATAGGAATCATGTGTGTAATTGTGGCAGCTGCATTTCAAAAAAGTAAAAACTATATTTAATAATATGCTCTATTTAACCAAATATATTTTAACTATACCAAGGTATTAAGTAATAATTTTTAAATTATTGACAATAAATTTATTCTTTCTTAGTAGTGTGTATCATCGAATTCAGCAAAACTGTACCCTTAGATACTACTGCAGATGCCACATTTTCATTATAAATCTCATCTTAATTCTCTTCTTCCTTTATCTATTAGCACACGAAAGAAACTATGAACTACACTGCTCGACCCAGTAGTCACCACTAATATGTGATTACTCATATTTAATTTGTATGATTAAAGTTTTAGTTCTTTGGTATCAATCACATATAAATGTTGATCAGCAGTCATTGACTTTATTGGTCATTTTAAGTCAAGGGAGAAGACAAAGTACAACCTTGAAAAGGTGATCTTTCAGAAAAATATAAGGTAGAAATTATATTAGGGGATCGTTTTCGTTGAAAAATGGAAAAACTCACAAGAAAGGATCCAGAATCTTCCTCTTTTACTAGTAAATTATAAAGAGCGCCTTATCCAAGCCTTGGACAAAGACTACATCCTATAATGTGTTAGAGCTGATAATATGCTGCTACAGCTGACCAGAGAGGAAGCCTCTCCTCCCTAAACCTGTGGCAGAATTAGAGAAGTTAGTGTTAAAACAAGGGAAAGAGAAAAACAAAGAAACAACATTTTCAGTTCAAGTGGCTAAATATTTAAAAAATAACATTTATGAATACAAAAATGTAAAACAACAGATTGGGCAAACATCACTTCAAGTTAAGTTCAACTGAGAATTTTAGCATCATAAACATTGAAAAACTAAGGAGAGCTTGCCTTGAGCATCATTTTTGTGATTTTTACTTCTTTAGATAATTTTTAAAATTAGATTTGTAAATTTGTCTGGAGGGACTTGACAAGGAAACAAAATAATTTCTGCATCCAATGATCTCATTTAATAGAATCAAATCACAAAAATTTCTGAGTAAAAGATAACTAATATTGTTTAGCTGCCACTAAGTTCCAAGAATAATCCTTAGAATTGTTCCAGAAAGCCTTGTTACCTAAGCAGGCTTGTAGGACTAACTACCACACACAACACTGGGAGACTAGAGCTTTACACAAAACTAAGAATAAAGAAGAAAGTTGTATTTCTTAGGGTTCACCTTGTTACTTAGCCTTTCTAGGGTCATAGATAATATTCAGGGCTCATTATCCTTTGCTTTACAGCTAGTATCCATGTATGAGTGAGTACATACCCTGCTCATCTCTCTGGGTCTGGGTTACCTCACTCGGGATGGTTTTTTCTAGTTCCATCCATTTGCAAATTCCAAGGTGTCATTGTGTTTTACCATCGAGTAGCACTCCACTGTGTACTCCATTGTGTACCACAGTTTTTTTTACCCATTTTTCAGTTGAGGGGCATCTAGGTTGCTTCCAGATTCTGGTTATTACAAATAATGCTGCTAAAGTGAACCCTAACAAAGACATACAAATCCACCTGGAAAGGGGAAATAGAAAAGAAAAAGATCGTCTGACAGAATTGGGAGCATAGGGGTGGAGGAGAAGGGAGAATGGAATGAAGGAGGGGAAGGGGGAGGAGGAAGGAGAACTTGAGTGAACAGGATAGTCGAGATGGAGGAAGGACAGAGAAAAAAGCAAGGAAAGAGATATTTTGATTAAGGGAGCCATTACTGACAAGAGAAATTCCCAGGAATCCGCAAGTATTTCCCCAACTAAGACCCTAAGCAATAGAGGAGAGGGCACCTGAACTGGCCTTGCTCTGTAGTCACATTAATGAGTATCATAAATGTCACCATAGAACCTTCGTCCAGCAACTTGGTGGAAACAGGCAGAGATCCACAGCGGAGCACTGGGCTGAGCTCCCAAAGTCCAGTTGAAGAGTGGGAGGAGTGAGAATATGAGCAAAGAGGTCAAGACCATGATGGGAACAACCACTGAAACAGCTTACCTGAGCTAGTGGGAGCTCACCAACTCTGGCCAGACAGGGAAGGAACCATATAGGATTAAACTAGGCCCTCTGAATGTGGGTGACAGCTGCATGGTTGGGTCAGACTGCGGGGCCACTGGCAACAGCACCAGGATTTCTCCCTAATGCTTTTACTGGCATTTTGGGAACCCATCCTCTTTGGATGGATACCTTGCTCAGCCTAGATATAGTAGGGAGAGCCTTGGACCTTCCCCAGAGCAATGTGGTACTCTCTAAGGAGTGGATGGGGGTGGGGGGAGAAGAAGGGATGGAAGGAGGAGTGGGAACTGGGATTGGTGTGTAAAATGAAAAACGATAGTTTGTTTTCATTTAAAAAAAATAAAAAAGAAAATTTGATAAAAAAAATCCAAAAGATGAAAGTTGTATAGAAGATATTTTTCTAAACTTGAATTATAAAATCTGATGATCCTAGGACAAGTAAAAAATTTCAGACCATTAAATCTTTTAAATAGAAGGTAGTAAGAAAATTATTAGAAATGATAAAAGCCAACCTCACTGAATATAAGCTTTATACTCTTTAGCAAAATATTATTTTTTAACAAAACAGAAAAAGATTCAAAACAGTTGTTGAAGCATAAGCTCTCATTGCTCCAAACTGGTCAATGAATGGATGGATGGACAGACACCTATATAGATAAATACTTTCCGTTTTAATGATCTGTTCCTCAAAACTTCGAAAAATATTTTAGGGGGATAGAGAAGGTTCAGTGGTACTGCTCTTCCAGAAGACCTGGGTTCAATCCTAGCACCCACATGGCAGCTAACAACTGTCTGTAAAAAGATATACTAAAGTTAAGTTTTAAGCTATTCTAAATTAAAAGGTACTTCTATTCTTATATTTGTGATAACAATTTTGACAACTCATAAAAGCCTCCAAAAATAAAGAAATCTATGTAGCGGGCTTGATTCACAAGAAGCACTAAATATATCCCTGACAATTGGGAACAAAATTGGCAAACCTTCAAATTTTCATCATAAAATACAGACCAGTGTTTATGTTTCTGATAAGCAAAAGACAAAACTCTTCGCAGAATTTAACATGAAAACGCAAGAGAGAATGAGAATGAGAGAGACAGACAGAGAGACAGAGAGAGGAGTGATGGCCCACAATCCCAGCAGGTGGGAGGGGTTAGCTTGAGGTGTGAAATTCCAGAACAACTTGGGTATGTAACTGATATCCTATTGCAAAACAATGGAGAAAAGAGGGACTGGGGGAAGACAAGATTTTCAGATGAAGATATTATAGAAGAATTTTCTCAAAAATTTTTAAGACAAAATGATAGTATGGGGCTATCAAGATGGCTCAATATGCAGAAATCTCTTGTCACTGAGCATGCTCCCTGATTTTGATCCCTGGAACCCACATGGTGAAAAGAATCAGCTACCTTGAGCTATCTTCTCTACAAGCATCCTATGGTGTGTGTACACACACACACACACACACGCACACGCACACGCACACATACACACAAACAAAATGTTAAAAAAAAATTTGAAAGAAAATATGGCACGTCTAGCCAGGCGGCCATTCAACAAAAACATTATCATACAATTGTTATGAAAATTCGGATCATGCCATTTAGCAATATGGTTATATTTATACCATTATCTCATCTTTTTTAATGATGCTTATACAGCAAATCACTCAATAACATTCCTTTGAGGGTAAAAGTGGAAGGCATACAAAGATAGACAAAAGAACAGGTGATGATGAAATGAACTATTTAACTGAGATTATTCAACTTGAACTTCATAAATAAAAAAAAAGTGCTTTCCTAAGTGGCTACCTTTTCTTAAACAAAATTGGACAACAAAATTTTCAAAAGTACTTTCCTTTGACATTGGAAATGCAAATATCAGAAGTAATGATAAGGCAGAACCTAGTAGAAAAATAGTTTTAATATCTGGAAACAGTATTTATAGAATGTATATATTCCAGGATTATGGTAGTTGGTGGGCAGTTAATTATACTCAATGGACTTTTCTTTTTAAAAAAAAGTATAATTATTTGTTTTCAAAACCAAGATGATACGAAATTAAAATTAAGGTTTACTACTATTTTAAATTATTTTATTTCTATATGTGTAAATGGAGGTTTCTCTGTCCTGCCCTGTACCACAGCCACTTCTAAATAATCACTCAGAGACTTAATATTAATTCCAAGATTATGGCCTATAGTTCAGGCTTATTACCAACTAGCTCTTACATTTAAATTGACTAATTTCTATTAATGTATTGCCACATGGCCATGGCTTTTAATGGTCTGCTGGCATCTTGTTTCTTGGGCAGCTGGCTTGTGTCTCTCTCCACCCTTCTTCCCTGTATTCAGTTTGGCTTTCCACCTACCTAAATTTTGCGTTGGTATAGACCAAAGCACCTTTTATTATCAACCAGTGAGAGTAACATACATTCACAGCGTACAGAAGGTTATCCCACTGTATATATGTGTATGTGTATCTGAGTGCATGTCTGTGTACTGTGTGTACAGTGCTAGCGGAGGCCAAAAGAAGACATCAGGTTCACTGAAACTGTAGCTTTAGGCAGTTGTAAGCCACCATTTGGATGCTGGAAACAGAATCCAGGTTTTCTGCAAGAGTACTAATGCTTTTAACCTCTGAGCCATCTCTCCAGACCCAGGTTTACTACTATTATAACCTAGATAAGAAGAATCCCCAAAACTCAAGTGCTGAAGGCCTTGTTCTTATTGTAATATTTAGATGTGGGGCTTTAGGGAAGTGACTGAATTATGAAGGCCCTGAATTAATAATTTCATGTCATTACTAGAAGCTGGTAGAAACTAAGAGGTAGAAAGGTAGACACTATACATATATACTCCTTCTCAAACAACATACCTAGCAATCTTGGACCCCCACCAGCATCTCTCACCACACATATACCCTGCTCTAATAATACAAGTTTCTGCTTCTTCAACAACAACGGAACTAGACAGTTTCTATTTAGATATATTCCAGTGTATTCAGGTCAGAGACCAAAAAGGCCAAATTTATCCTGAACTGATTAGAGGGCATTTGCAGCAAAGGAAACTGTGCCCCCACAGAGGAGTTTCAGAGAAAATTCCCTATTTATCATTTTATGCCTATGCATAATTGATTATCCATTCACTTAAAATCAGATGGATTATAGGAAGGAACATACGCAGTAGGAACAATGATTATATGATTTCACTCATAAATCAAAAGGGAACTATTCAAATTATGCCTTTTAGCAATGCAGAAAATATTAAAGTCCTCTTCCTTTAGATTTTATAAAAGGAATGTTGGCAGTAACCTGAGGTCTTTTTGAATAAGCAACCTTACTCATAAGGCATGCTGTTAGTCTTGACAATATAAATCTCTCCAGTCTGTATTATTGTTTCAGTTTGAATGATGTTACCTTGCTACTCTTGCAGACCTATGTGAACTCTTATTCCAGTTCTTTGAATAGGAGACCAAGGACCTGACCTAGATTGGGACTACCAGTAACAGCAGGACCTAGTTAGAGGAAGTAAGTCAACCTTAAAGAGTATGCCTTATTCCCAGACCCTTCCTGGCCTCTCTAGTGACTGTCTGTTCTGCTTCTCTGATCTCTCAACTTTCATTCCCTAATATCTGATACCAGCTTTTTAATTAAGAACAATCAGAATTCGTGCTACAAACAGCCTCGTGAGAAGGTAATAGGTAACTAAATACATGAAGAAGGTAATAGAACAAGCAGGCCATGTAGACAACTACAGAAAAGCAACAAAGCTAATGATCCTGGAAAAGGCCTATCTGGCATGGTTAAGGGAAGGCAAGGAAGGTAATACAGCTGCAGTGGGTGATGGGATGGAAAGCAGGAGTAAACTGGGATTGGAAGGCATAACTAGATGGATCTTGTAAGTACATACAGCCCATTCATTTTAAGGGCTATCAAGTTGAACATCAAGTAAGAAGTTGAGCCAAAGACTGTACTGATTAACTGAAGGCACACAAAGCAGCATCACAAGACCAAATCCAAGTTTAGACAACTATCCAAACAAAAGACAATGGCAAGTTAGATGGTGGAATGTCAGTGGAAATTAGAAGTCACTGAATCCTGGATACATTCTCAAAGTACAGCTCACAAGACACGCAGCACAGAAACTCAACAGTAAGACGTTTGTAGTTCTCGATAGCTTACATTTCGCATAATGATTTGATTTGTATTTACACTGCTCATGTATCAGTGAATCGTACCCTTTAATGCAAGTAATGGCATATGCTATAAACCATAAATTTAAGTTTAATAACTTTTATTAGAAACAGGTTTCATTTTTTCAAATTAAAATATATGCTTATCTTAATTTATCATTTGTATGCAAGCTTATGATTATATAACTTAGTACTTGATTAAACATTATGAAGTATGAGTTCAAGAAAGGGTGATTTTTTTATTGATTTTTATTGAGCTATACATTTTTCTCTGCTCCCCTTCCTGCTTCTCCCCTCCCCTCCAACCCTCCCCCAAGGTCCCCATGCTCCCAATTTACTCAGAAGATCTTGTCTTTTTCTACTTCCCATGTAGATTAGATCTATGTAAGTCTCTCTTAGTGTCCTCATTGTTGTCTAAGTTCTCTGGGACTGTAATTTGTGGACTGGTTTTCTTTTAAGAAAGGGTGTTTCTATGAAAACCAAGATACATGTTTTGAGAAAACATTGAAAGCTCTGGAAAGGTAAATCTCTAAGCATTTAAAAAGAAAATTATTTTTTACAAAATCTAAAAATCAAATAGGATTTCATTCTTAGTTTACTTTGAAAATGTCAAAGTTCTTTATGGAAAGTGGAACTGAAAACAATTAATAGACCTGTAGGTTGTTTAGGCAAAAATTGTGATAATTTACAGTCTATCTATGTGATTTAAATTAAAAATTGAATGTTTATAGTATGTTTCCAGGTTGTATTTCTGTTGTTGTAATATAACATTAAGAGCAGCTTAGAGGAGAAAAAGGTTTATACTGCTTACAGTTCCAGGTTCTAGTCTATCATTGAGGGAAATTATGGAAGAAACTAGGAGGCAGACTGCTTATTAATCCACACAGCATTGCCTCCAATCAAGAAACTCACTTCACAGCCAAGAAGTACAGCAGGGTAGAAGATGCCAGTTACTGACTCACACAGGTCATGTTTAGCTAACCTTCTTATATAATCCAGGACCATCTGCCCAGACAGTGGTGCTGTCCACAGTGTGGGCTCTCCTACACTGGTTAGCAAACAAGATAATTACCCCCAAATATGTCCAAAGGCTAATTTGACCTAGGCAATTCCTCAAGGGAAGCACTTCTTCTCTCAGATGACTCTAGGCTGATGGCAGCTAAAGCTAACCATGACACAACATGTACATCATTTGTTGTGATTCTCTTCTTTATTTTCTTCAATTAACTAACCAATTATTGACTTCACTTATTTATTATGCACATGTAAGAGACCAATGATGATGTTCTGTGTAGGTTAGGTTTGTCTATCTTCCCATAAAAACCTCTAATTTATTTTTATATGTGCTTAGGTTTATTTTTTTGTATAGCAAAAAATATGAATTACCAAAACTAATCTGAGAAAGAAAATATCTGAAGAAACTCAAAGCTATATCTACCCTGAAGTATTCCTTTGAAGTACAGAGCAAGATATTTTCAGAGGCTAAATGTTAAGGCAACATTTAACCCATATAGAAAATATATCAATTAATTCTACGAGTTAGCATAATACTGACAATAAGACTGAGTAAAGATAAGTCTCTTTAATACAAAGAATACAGAAATTCAACCTCCCTTTTGTTTTTTTGGTTTTTTTTTAATAAAAAAATTGTATTTACTTAGAAGCATTCAGAATATCAACAAAACAGCTGCAATTTTTTTTTGCAATTACAGAGTGGTATTCAGTTAACAGAACAACAATTATCTTCGTATAAGCTGCATCAGAGACAACTGAAGATGAAAAAAAACAAAAACAAAAAAACAAAAAAACTACCGTCCCCATATATAACTAATTTGTGCTGTGCACCAACAAGAACCTGCTTTAAATTTCCATGCCAATTTACAACCCCCAGACTGTACCAGGCAAGGTTAGTGGCTATTGAAAATGCCACTAGGACAGGGCTATCTAAAGACAGGGCTATCTAAAGATTCGGTAGTGTGTTAACTATACAAAAAAAGACACTGTACAGTTTAAAAACAAATCTTACACAGCCTTATATTTCAATTTTTTTCTTTAAAAGGAGTGAGTTGTGTACAGGGGGGTTAAATGCTTTATAGACAAGAAAAAAAACTGGGCTAGAACCAACTTATTCATCATCATCTTCTTCTTCCTCATCTTCATCTTCCTCTTCTTCCTCCTCCTCTCTTCATCCTCTTCGTCTTCCTCATCAAGTTCCTCTTCCTTCTTTTTCTTGCTTTTGTTCACCTTGACCACCCCCTTTTTCGCTGCACCGGGTTTTCCTTTAGCTCTGTAAGCAGCAGTATCCTTTTCGTACTTCTCCTTCAGCTTGGCAGCCTTCTTTTCGTCGGGCTGCTTGTCATCTGCAGCAGTGTTGTTCCACATCTCTCCCAGTGTCTTTGCAACATCACCCATGGATAAGCCAGGGTGTTCTCCTTTGACTTTGGGGCGATACTCAGAACAGAACAAGAAGAAGGTCGAAGGAGGCCTCTTGGGTGCACTGTGGTCCTTGAACTTCTTTTTGGTCTCCCCTTTGGGGGGGATGTAGGTTTCCATTTCTCTTTCATAACAAGCCTTGTCAGCCTTGGCCATGTCTTCACATTTCCCCTTTTCTTTAGCAGACATGGTCTTCCACCTTTCTGAGCACTTCTTGGAGAACTCTGAGAAGTTGACAGAAGCATCCGGGTGCTTCTTCTTGTGTTCCTCCCGGCAGGTTTGCACAAAGAATGCATATGAGGACATTTTGCCTCTCGGCTTCTTAGGATCTCCTTTGCCCATGTTTAGTTGATTTTCGTCCGCGAGGCACAGAGTCGCCCAGTGCCCGTCCGGCTCTCGCTTGCCCCGGCGCTGTCTCTATGGAGCTCAATGTACTGCAATGGCTGTGAGAGTGGGAGCCAGACGCAGCCTCCTCACTCTCTCCGCTCTGTAACCTTACTCTCCTCCCTTTTTGTTTTTAAAAGTACTGGCAGGCTGGAGAGATGGCTCAGCAGTTAAGAGCACTCACTGGCTGCTCTCCAGAGGACCTGGGTTCAATTCCCAGGCACCCATAAGGCAACTCACCCATAAGTCTGTAACTCAAGTTCCAGTGGATCATACACCCTCATACAGACATACATATAGGCAAAACACCAATAAATAAATGTTTTTAATTCTAAAAAAAAAAAAAGGAGTACTGGCATAATAAACATTGATGTTGGATTCATTTTCATTAGCAATTAATCAAGAAATTCTAGGGTCTGATATGCTCTGGATAGATACCATTCCTAAAAATAATTTAGAAATTTAAACCACATAAATGTTACAATAATGAGAAAAACATAGAATGAATTCCCAATATTCTAAGTGTATTGGTGTTTTCTTAACATAAGTTAAATATTAAGCACCTTATACAACACACATATACACACCAAAATACACTGAAACACAAAAAAAAGTATATAAAAACATAAATTGGGTTGAACATCTATCTTTTACAATCTAGTATAACACATTACTAATACCTGACATGCTGTCTTATTATTCATATAATTAGTGCAGTATTTCTAACACTGAATTTTGATCATATTATAAATATGATATTAGGGTGACATGAGTAAAGAAACACCACTATTATTTTGATTTCCTGAGCTATCATATCACAGCAGAACCATAATACTAGTTTACAGAAAATCATTCCCACTAATGAAGAAGTTTATATACTAAGAAGAGTGTGTGTGTGTGTGTGTGTGTGTGTGTGTGTGTGTGTGTGTATAAGAGAGAAAGAGGACAGAGCGAGACAGAAACACATATGGGTGAGCTCTTGCCATTATGCAAGGAGTGAGCTCTTTCCTTCTGCCTTGTGGGTCCCAGAAACCAAAGTCAGGTCATCAGACTTGGCAGAACAAGTGACTTTACCTGCTAAGCCACTTTGCTGGCCTCCTGCTCTATAGTTAAAAGGATACCTGACAATTTTTCTCCAATGGGCTCACAAAAACTGGTGATGCTGAGGTTAAAGGGATTGAGATTTCCCAACGACTCAACTCCCAAGCGCTAACTTATATAAAGAAGTAACTTCACTAGAGTAACCCTATTACACTATTCAATAGGGAAGGTCTACCCTAATAGTGAAACTTACTTCTCATTTGAATATTAAATGTCCTCCAAAGGTCTGTATTTGGAGGCTTGGGCCCTAATCCAAGGCACTACTGGGAGATGGCTGAGCCTTTAGGAGGTAAGTCCTAGTGAGAAGTGCTCACACCACCAGGGAGGAGCTCCCATAGAGCACTGTGAGATTCTGATCTCCTTTTCTCTCTCTCCCTCCTCAGCCATATGGTGAGTGGGCTTACTCTTCTGCCTGATTCCCACCAGAATGCCAATGCCTTGCCACAAACCCTAAGCCATAAGGCCAACAAACCATGAGTTGAAATCTCTAAAGCACACAAAGGTTTAATTATGGTTCTTCATTTTCATTTTCTAACAAATTAATACTGACTCTCATCTCTATAAAGTTTTAAGGTGTTTCATTAGGTCTCTAAGAAAACTCCATGCTTCAGTTTGCAACATTTGTAAATAATCAAGGAAAAACGTCTGTAGCAAACAAACCAATTGCAAAGAGCTAATATAGAACCAATCTATGTGTAGAAATAGTTACATTTTGGGTCATAATTTTTAAGAATATGATGGAAGATTGTTTCGGTATCAAAAACTGAACTTTTAGCCTACTTAGGACATCCCTAAAACCTTTACCATGCATTTAACAGAGGAAAACCTTTACTATGACAACGCTCTGCCCCTTCTAACAGAAGACCACGACTATAATATACTTTGCAGTTAGGTGCTCATTCATCTAAGTCTAGCAATGAATCTAGAAAAAAATGTTAAACATATTTGATCTGAAAGAATTCAAACAAGACTCGAGCAAAGCAAAACTGTTCAAAAACCTACCAAAAAGCTGATAACATAATTTTAAAATTACACAAGTAGAATTAATTTTGCTGAATTTTTTTAACTAAGTCAAAGTTGTGGAAACTATATTTAAAACTAATATTTGAGAATGAAGATTAACAGGTTAGCCGAGCGGTGGTGGCGCACGCCTGTAATCCCAGCACTCGGGAGGCAGAGGCAGGCGGATCTCTGTGAGTTCGAGACCAGCCTGGTCTACAAAGCGAGTTCCAGGACAGGCTCCAAAACCACAGAGAAACCCGGTCTCGAAAAAACAAAAAAAAAAAAAAAAAAAAAAAAAGATTAACAGGTTAGCTAATTTGTCTTTTTTTTACATGTCCTTGATATGACTTTCTTATGATAAAACCAACTTTCCAAAAACACAGATGGTAGGATAGACATTGCCAATGTTTGAGCTTAGAAGATATTTTTAATTTTTTTTTATTTCATCACGCTGTGTTTACTACTTTACATATTTCTCTGACTGCCAAAGAATTGTTAACTAACCGGCATGAGATTCATTTTGTTAGTACACAGCTGGGTACTTTAGTCACCCAACATCTGCTTCTTAGCATATCTTCTGCCTTTTCTACATCTGTCTCAAAACAGCTTTTAAAATTGTCACAGTAAAAGCATATATACATCTTCTCAATATTTGAGAGCTAAATTTGATTGTACACATTATGTTTATTATTGGTGCATAAATTATCAGTGGTTTCTGAATGAGAAAAAGCTATCCAGTGTATCTAAGGACCTAGAAAATACGGCATTACAACAATTTGCAGAGCCATCTGGTTGACAAAGTATGAAATACACCAAGAATCATGAAATAATCAGATGTTATTCTATGCCTATGTATCTTTAAACTCTAAGTAAAGACATAATGGGAAAATGATCGAAATGTCCAAATGTTAATGTTAAAAAAATGGAGTACCCACAGAAAAGAATATATTTCATTATATAGCCAAGACTCTGAATTTTTGGTGTCCTTAACTTTTAATTTTACAGGGATGAATTAATCAAACAACAATTATCCATGTCCTTAACTACTGAATTATCCCTATCCTTACTGCTTCTCTTTTCTGCTTTGGATTACTAATCTGGAATCCTACCAAGACAAAGAAAGGTAATATCCAAAGATAGGTCATCACTATGCCAAATGCTTGTTTTCAAATTGTTAGGAAATCACAAAGTACTTCCCTTTGGGAAAAATGTACGAGGATAGTCAGATCTTGGGAAAAACTTCAAAGCTAAAATTAATTCAACTATAAGAGTAATAATAGCACACAACCCAAACATCTTTTATACCACCATTTCTATGTCAAAATTCATTCCAGAATTTTTTTAAAAGCAAGTGAATAACCGAATAACACATCCTCCCAACTATGTGGTAAATCTGCAAGAACTGCACAATTTAATTTACCAGAGTTTTCTCTCCAACTGGTCAAAAGTCAAGAGGGTGACAAGGTTGAGGGGGTATAGTAATTGTGGAAGATGCTGGTAACAGAAATCTGAGTGGTGACAAGGTTGAGGGGGTATAGTAATTGTGGAAGATGCTGGTAACAGAAATCTGAGTGGCAGGAGGAAGAGTTACAGAAGATCCTTTAACTTTGTGTTTTAAAACAGTACTGAGGGAAATTGTAAGAGCTGTTTGAAGAAAAGCTCTTAATACCACGAGGCCTGCGAGATGACTTAGCAGGTAAAGGTGCTTACCACCTAACTAATAATCTACAGTCAACTCAGTTATGTTACCCTGTGTCTGGTGGTGGTTGAAAATTAGTGGGGTTTGCTGTCTGAAGAGGAAGAAACAGCACACATAAAATGTTTAAGCATATTTATTGCCAACAGCATAGTGAAATACTTGAAAATCTATTGCAAAAAATGTTAGTATTTAAATACTATATAGAAACATGGTTGGTTTACTTTTAGTTTTTCCTTGATATGGATTAAAACAATCCTTAATGCCCTTTTATTGCTTCAGATTATGAATAAGCACACTGTATAAGTTTTTAGGGCTGTTCCATCACAAACCACTGCCACCATCACTCAGGAAGACAGTTTCCTAACTTTAGATGATAGAACTATGCACTCTCCCCCAGATGAATGATGATCTAATTTCAAACACCATGTTCTCCACTTTCTTGAGTCAGTTTCTTGTGTACCCTGGCTATGCTGGAACTAGTTCTATAGACTAGGCTGCCCTCAAACTCAGAAATCCACCTGCTTCTGCCTCCCAAGTGCTAGGATTAAAGGTGTGAACCACCACCACCCAGCTTAAGCCCTCGTTGTATAATTAAGAGGATCTGAGTTTAACCTCCAGCACCCACATAAATGCCAAGCCAGGCAGGAATGGTTGATGGCTGCCTGACTGTAATTCCAGTACTTGGGAAGCAGAGCTAGCTATCAAGATTAGCAAAAGCATCAACCTTTGATTTCAATTAAAAAGCTTGCCTCAATACATAAAGTGAAAAGCAATCAAGAAGATCACTGATGTCAACCTCTAACCTCCACACTGACACCCTCAAAGTAGTAGTATTATTATTACAATAATAACAACAACAATACTTCTAAGATTGTCACCACCAATTATTTCATATAACACTTAAAATGTCTGCAAAAGTACTGATTTTATTCTGAGACTTTCTATAGTACTACTGTTACATTCAAACATAACTACCTGTAAAGATGAATATGTATATATTTTAAAGCTGGACTATTTTAGGAAGGAAAGAAATCAGGTCCTGTGCACATTCAGGTCTCCACATCTATACTAAATATAGACACAGATACATGTATTAAGAGTAAGAAGCATGTAAAACAAGAACCTAATTAGTCTAGTCAAAATAAACAAAGCAATACATAATTATTGCCTTTCCAAAGGATCATTTTGAGTATAGGCACTCCAATGATGTAAAATGGAAATGAACCTTTTAAATGACTTTGTATAAACTGCTTTAAAAAGACATTTTTAAAAATGCTTAAAAGCTTTCAGAATTTTAAAAATAACATCATTATAAGTTGTGCAGCTACAATTCCATTTCACAAAGTGTTTCACCCATACCCCCCAAAAAAGTCTGTGTACTAAAAAAGTATAAAGGGGAAAAGCAGCACTTAGCATCTCCTATTAACTACTAACCTAGCTTAATTGCTATCTGATGCATTTGCATTTTAATTTTAAGTAAATAAAAAAATAGACCCTCAAGTGGCCTACCTTTTGATTTCTGAATACTTTAACCTACTGAGCTATAGGTTAATTTATTAGTCTTGTTTAAGTAAAAACAATGACTAAAAATCACTTAGGCTTATAATTATGTGAGCTGCTTCATCATTCTTACAAACCATCTTGCCATTAGGGAAATCTTTTGTTTTTACTTCACTGGTATATTTGTTATTTTAATCTGGCCTTCTGCATACCAGAAGCATAATAGAAGGCAATTATATGATCCCACTTATGTAAGGATATACTTCTTATTTAACATACTGGAATATAAAGAGATTAATAAGAAAATGATTATCATTCAGCTCTTCCTTGCTGTTACACTGTAACTTTCCTAAATCTGTAACCAAAATAATATATTCTACAAGAAATCTATCATTAGATTTTATATAGTTCACTAACATTATGTTGACATTATATTTACATGCATGTTTTACAATGATTATTTCCAAACAGCCTATTCAATTCTCACAAACTCACAGCTACAAATAACTCATAGAGATTTAGAATAATAACTACATGCTATTAGTGTCTCAATTTGTAGTCACTAAAAATCTAAGTTCTCATGTTTTCAATCTCAAATACCTAACTCTTACTTGCTACATTTATAGAATGATCAAAAAGGAGAGTAGAAAAGGTCAAAAATCAGTGAAATTATTCTTTGTTCACTCTTTCTCCACTTGACAAATGTCAACGATCACTTTCTACATTTTTCAAATCGAGATTTAAGTGTAAAATAAAAAAAATACTTTAATACTTCAGCTATGTTTAATTCCCTTTTGTAATGCCAGCTCCTTTCACATACAGTAATACAATACAATAAGCACTCAAAAATGTTTGCCAAATCAACTGCTGAGTCAAGAACTAATGAAGAAATAAATGATGTTATTATTGATAACATTCTTTAAAGTTAATAACTTACTCCTCTAAATTACCCTCAGTCTCATTTGTAACTTAAAAATTAAGACATCTATTCATAAATTTCAAAATGTAATTGTGAAAGAGACTTTTACATATCAATTTACATATAAACATTTTATCTTATGATAAAGAGGGAGGAGCCAGAGCTGGTATCGCTGTGTTTATAATAAAAAGAAATTATGCTTATTATGCTGAGGGTCAATAATGCATTAAATCATTAAAATAAGTCAGTCAAGAATAATCATTTTGTGTGAGATACAGTGGAACAAAAAGACAAAGGGGCAATTACTATGAACACATGCTTTTTAAATGCTCACTACATATTTAACACTGTACTAAATACTAGATTTCCCTTGAGAGAAAAGATTTACAACTTCAGAATTTTAAAATACGCAGGACATTATTTTAAAGACAGAATACGAAAGGAAAGTGGTCATCAAGAAGTCGCTGAGCAAAGAAGGACATGAATTCATCATGAAGATTTAGTATGTAGACCTTATAAGACATGAACTGTTTAACAATATAAGTATATATAATATGCAAATCAAAAATACTGCATAAAAGATTTACAAGAACAACCAAAAACACAAGTTATAAACGATCAAAGCAGTTTATCCAGTGGTGTAACCGACAGATGAGGAATATAAAAAGAGAGTCAAGTACTTTGACATTGAGAAAGTGAGCCACAAGGGAAATAGATCGACCAGAGGAAGTAACTCTGAAGGACAGAAGATTATTAAAAAGAGAGGCAATCAACAGCATAAAGTTCAGCAAGATGAAACATGGAGGGAATATATATGAAGAGATTTGGTTTAGTGCTTCATAATTCAATAATTTTTTGAGAAAATATTATATATGTTAGGTATATTGGATTTTATTCTGGGTGAGATGTAGACATCACTGTAGAGCTCTGAAGAATGACATGATTTGATATAAAATTTGTAAAAAGTCTCTCAAGATGCTATTATGAACAGATTAAATGCACAAGAACTTCTGCAGTAAACTAAACAAGAAATGATGGTGCCCGGACAACAGGGCTGAATACTCAGATTCTAAGTAAACTGCAAAGGTAGAGCCAGTAGGATTTACTGACAGAATGCTAGTAAGCCTTGAAATAAACAGATCATGGATTACAGTCAGGTCTGTGGTCTGGAAAACCACAACTGACCTCAAACAAAATGAGGATAGCTGTAAATGGGGGAAGACACACAGCAAGTTTATCATTTATGAACGGATAATGATTGAGTGAAAACGGCTATGATCATCTGGGTAGGAGATAATTGAGGAGGGAATTAAGTAAAAAGGAGCACAGAAAATAAATGAAGACTATAATGAAAGCATTATCTCCAAAACTGTCCAGGTAGGTTTTGGGGTTTGGCTGTTTTGTTTTTGCTCACTGGACACAAACTTAGTTATCTGAGAAAAGGGAATCACAATCGAGAAGACTGGTCTGTTGGCAGTCCTGTGGTGCATTTTCTAGATCGATATAAAGAGGCTCCACCCACTGAGGCAGTGACATCCTCATACAGTTGGTTGTGGCTAAGAAAGCAGCCTAGAAAACCATGGGGAGCACATCAGTGAGCAGTGCTTCCCCATGTCCTCTGCTTTAGTTCTTACTTCCAGGTTCCTGACCTGACTTCCTAGATAATGGCCTGTGGTATAGACGTAGAAATGAAATGTACTCATTGCTCTCCAACTTGCTTTTCGTCATGGTGTTTTATCACAGCAATAGAAACCCTAAGACAAAACAAAAATAAAAACGTGAACAAAAGAGAAAGAAACCTTATGGGAAGGGAAAATGTGCTCTACACAGTTCTCAACCGACCAGGGTTACCTGCAGCTTGAATTCTAATTGCTCTTAGTAATAAAAACCAGGAGGCAGCCATCAGCCAGTGAAAGCTGAAGAGTTAGAGAGGCACAGCGGCCACCCACTAGAGTTCTTACCTCTACCAATGCTCAGACTGCCTCTGTTCCACCAAACCTGAGACTGCACTGAGCTCCTGCCTCCTCCTGCTTATGTTCCTCTCTCTGCTCAGCCATATCCCTTCCTGTCTCTACCTCCCTAGTGCTGGGATTAAAGCCAGGTGACTACCAAATACTAGGATTAAAGGTGTGAGCCACTGCTGGGCTGTTTCTCTTTGAGACTGGATCAACCTACTGTAGCCCAGGGTGGCCTTAAACTCACAAAGATCCACAGGCCTCTGTCTCCTGGTTGTGGGATTAAAGGTGTGTGCCACCACTGCCTGGTCTCTAGTGGCTAGGCTCTGCACTCTGATCTTTAGGCAAACTTTATTTGTTAAAACACAAACAAAATATCACCACAGGTGCCTGTAGTCTCAGGAACATTTGACAAAGTCTGGAGGCATTTTTATTCATTACTACTGGAGGAAGTAGGGTGCCAGAGGAATTGACAAGGACTTCCCACATAGGCTGCAAAACTCACTAGTAGTGAGCTTCATTGTCTCTTTTGCACCTTTGCAAAATGGGGGTGGAGGCTGGGGGAAGCTCTCAGAACATGAAAGAAAAGCCCCTTCCAGGGGCTGGAGAGATGGCTCAGTGGTTAAGAGCATTGCCTGCTCTTCCAAAGGTCCTGAGTTCAATTCCCAGCAACCACATGGTGGCTCACAACCATCTGAAATGAGGTCTGGTGCCCTCTTCTGGCCTGTAGACATACACACAGGCAGAATATTGTATACATAATAAATAAATAAATAAATAAATAAGTTTAAAAAAAAAGAAAAAAAAAGAAAAGCCCCTTCCATCTTGGAGCACCCTCTACTGACAAAGCTTAGCATCATGACAGCTGGCAAAGGATGTTTACCCAAAAATCACAAACCAATGCTTTTAGAAATGAAAGGCACTGAACTGTTAACAGGCACATGCTCTGCTTTTATATCTTTAAAGGACTTCATGTGGTCACAACTTTAAAATATCATGCCCTGGAAAACTACACAGAATAAGAAGGTACAGGTATTAATGTTAGATTACAAACTTAGGCTCAATTTTGATGTGATCAACTGTCTATAAAATCTTTACCATAAGTTAAAACCCATTTTAGAGTTCAGGTTTACTTTCAACCATGTACACAGACATAAAAATGTCAAAATAATTTACTACAAATATCAATCTGAACTTTACTAAAAGTTTATCATCATCTAAATGTTCATATTTTCCAAATTTTCTTATGTATGTACAAATGTATTTTACTTTTAAAATTAGGGATATCTTTTAAAAAAACTTATGTATACCTGGATACTAAGTATCAATGCATGGAATTAATGCTGTATAGCCTCTTACGTAACAGGATGTTTTAAAATTCCTTTTAAACAGCATACAGTAGAAGGAAATCATTTCTGCAAAGTAAATCCTGAAGTTTAAGGCTATATCCTAATAGCTGTGGATTAGAGAGAATAAACCAAATGTTAATCCTTTCAAATGTTATGAACTGTAGCAGCAGAGTCACGGTGTTCTGTTTGATGATTCAGGAGTACGGCTATAAATGAAGATAAACATTTTTTTTAAAAAACTCCTAGAAAGAAAAGACCAGCCAGAGCAGCAGATTTGATCATGGTTGCTTCCCTGGTCAAATTCACAGACCCAGGAGTTATCATGCCTACTCACAAGCTTCACGGAGCACCAACCTGTTAGCTCCTACAGACTTCCCACTGAAGAAAGGTAACAAATGGAAATGATGGTTTTCCTCACTAATCATTGTAGGGTCACACAGTGGCTCATAGGTTAAAAGTGCTCAAACCATTACATCTACAGCTTAGGGGGATCCAATGCCTCTGGCTTCCACAGGCAACCACACTGACCTGCACACATCCACACACACATATATAATTAAAACAATTTTTAAATAATAAAATATGTCAAATATTGGTCATTAGACTCAATTTTTTATTTTTTAATTATATTTCTAAATTATCATACAAGATAATATGTAGACAGAAGTTTCTGTCCTGTCCAGTCCCACAGAAACACAGAGAGGCTTATATTAATTATAATCTGTTTGATCTATTTAGCTTAGTCCTATTATTAACTAGATCTTATAACTTAAATTAACCTTTAATTCTTGTCTGTGTTTAGTCACGTGGTTTGGTACCTTTTCTCAGTGAGGCCGTCTCATCTTGCTTCTTCTGCGTCTGGCTGGCTGGTGACTGTGTCTGCCTTTCCTGTTCCCAGAATTCTCCTAGTCTTGTTGCCACACCTAGCTACTGGCCAATCAGTGTTTTACTAAACCAACACAAATGACAAATCTTTACAGTGCACAAGAGCATTATACCACAGCAGCAATGGGTTTCACTATGGCAATAACATACATTGTATTATGTTCTAATTTGTCCTCGTGTATGTGTGCAGGGCACACACATACACAGATTCCCTTCCCTTCCTTGCTCAAAGGCCCCATTTGAAACCATAGGAATTTTAAAAGTCTAACAATAGCAATTATGTAAAATAGAAACTTATCTTACTGCTTAATTCTTTTTATTTTCTGGTTGTAACCATATCTCTTACAAATTCTCCTAACTCTGACCTGCCTTTATAAGAACATTAAAAACTATTAAAGTAATTTCTTAATTTTAAGTTAGCCAAATTTATCAATTTCCCCTTTCCTTATCCTATAGTCATAAACCCATTTCCTGATACTAAAAAATTGAGAGTATTGCCCTAGATATTCAAACAGGCAGCATAACACACTACTTAAGAACATAGATGGTAGGAACTAGAGATAGCTCAGTGGTTAACAACACTGGCTGATCTCCCTGAGGACTTATTTCTAATTTCCTAGCACCCAAGTGGTGACTTACAACTCTCTTTAACTCCAATACCAGGAAATCTGACACGCCCCCTAAGGCTGGGCTTAACCCTACACTCTTTAACTCCAGTACCAGGGAATTTGACACAGTCTCCTAGTTTCCATGAGCATAGGCATGTATGTGGTACACAGGCATACATGCATGCAAAACACTCACACACACACACATAAAATAAAATAATTTAAAGAAAGAATTTAACAACAGAGATTTTTAAAATTTCTTCCAATTAGACTTTTTTTTTACATTATCAATATACATTTAGATTTACTTACATACTTAACCACTACAGCCCATCTTCTTTCAAGATCAAAAATCAATCTAAAATATTTGGAGGAAGAATAGCCTTGTGGTAGTAAAAATATTTTTTACTATAAAAAGTATTTATTCTACTATCATATTCAAAAACTGCTTACTAGAGGTACAATTCTAGGTCAGCCATTCTTTGAACATTTTGATTATTCCACTACCCCAGGTTTCTATTTTAAGATCTCTTTCTGCTGTGCCATAGTTCAAAAGAATAAGCCCATGTTTTCAGGAATAGATTTCCTCATATTTATTTGTTGGGCTCCTGAATGTGAAGATTCTAATCTTTTCTTTAAAATTTTAAGCCATTAATCACTTCAAATATTATTCCCCCACATCACCTTCTAAAATGTACCTCTGGAGTTTTATCCTTAGCACAACTATCCAGGTCTCTGCTTCTGGGCTGCTTTCTTTCTAGCAAACTCAGAATAACAACCCAGTAAGTTTTCTTTTCAGTTGTGGCTATCTGCTATTGAACATTGGCACTAACTTTAAAGACTTTTTTTATTTTGCATATCTACAGTTTCTACTTGGTTCATTTTCAAAGTCGCCTGACCAATCCAACAGCCACTTGGCAGTTGAAACATGTTTCTAATTTATTCCTTTTAACAAAATTAAAATATCTGCCTCATAATCTACATGTTTGTCCCAATAAGTGTCTTTTGAATTTGGTTTCTTGTTACAAAGTTCCTATTCTCAGTCAATGTGGTCTGTCTTGGCATAGTTTTTTGTGTGTTCTTATTCTATATAACAATGATTATTCCCTGCCATGTGAAAACCTTGTCTTCTCGGCAGCAACTTAGTTTGGTTTGCTAGGTACCTATTATGGCTAATCTTGGTTGTCATCTTGACTACATTGGGAATCAACTAAAATCCAAGCAGCTGGGCTGTGAGGGACTTTTTTGATTGGATCATTTGAGCTAGAAAGGTACACCCTAAGTCTGGGTCATTCCTTCTGGTGGCAGCCTACATCAAAGTAAACTTTTGCTTTTTGCCTGCATGCCCTCACTCTTACTGGCAGATCTATCTATCTACTGAGGTATTCTTCTATTGGTTTTATAACCTATTTCCTCAAGATTCCAACAGACTGAAGACCAGAAGCTCTCTAGGATCCTCACTGACTCCAGCACCAGTCTGGACAGCTAAGACTTCCAGTCTCACTGTTGGATTAGCAAACTGTATCCTGTAAGCCTCTCTTAATTTATTCATTATATAAATTCTGTGCCTTTAGATAATGCTAACTAATACAGTATCGGAAGCATTTAAGATCCAAATCTAAGATATAATTCTTGGCTTAGATTTTTACTTTGATCATTCAAACACTGATCATGGAAACACCAAATGAACATATACATGACCCTAAGTTCTGAATTTTTAAATTTCTACTCAAAGCCAAGGCTAGAGAGAAAAGAGCACACTCTTTGACTCCTTATAAGGTATGTGTTTTTCAGAGCTTTAATACACTGTAGACCTTTCCCTAACATAATTCCAATCTGGTCCCTTACCTAATCATCTGTAGAAACTTGTGCTGTGATTTCTAGCAGCTCTGCTCAAGCTCCAGGTCATCTGGGTCCATTAAGTCTCCATGGTACTTAGTAGTTTCAAAGCCATCGTCAGGTGAGAGGAGGGACTCCCAAAGGCCTGGAACTCACCAAGTAGGCTAGAATGGCTGGCTAGGGAACACAAAAAAATCCTCCCCTGCCTGCCTCCCCAGTGCTAGAACCACAAGCAAGTGCCACCACACTGAGAATTTTATGCTGGTTCCGGCAATGAGCTCAGGCACTCAACCTTTTATAGCAAGTACTTTACCAACTGAGCTATTTTCCCAACCCCCTGTTCATTCGTATACCCTTTCACTCATTTTAAATGAGTTTTTCTTGTCATATATTTTTTAAAATCAAGCATATTTTAAATATTTTATAACTGAAAGGTTCAATTGGCCATACTGACAGAAAAACACTAATGTTTCCTTGACTCCCATAAAGTCATATTGAGTTTGTTTCTGTTTTTGTTTTCATTTACATTTTCTAGCCTTAAAAAAAAACTGTTATAGGTAATGTAATGGTCTCTTCTGTCCCTTTAAGAGACAAGCCTTGCCCACTCCCCCTCCCCTTCTGCCAAGGCAAGCAAATCTTCCTTCCCCTTCTAGCCTGATCTCTTTTCTTCTCTCTACCAAAGAGGAGACTTCTCCTCCCCTGTCCCCCGTGTCTCTTTCTTTCTCTCTGCCTCTCTCTGCTCTTCCACCTTCTCCCCCTTCCCTCCTTTCTCTTTCCCCTCCTTAACCCACTAAATAAATACCCACTTTCTATGCATGGTGTGCCTATCCATATCTATGTCCCACCCACCATGGCTCCTCATGGCCCACTGTGGTATACCACTCGGGGAACTGCATCAATTTTACTTTTACCAATACAGACATTCTATTCCAATGAGGGAAATTACAGGACAAAATGTAATGTCATTTCACTTAGGTGGTAATGAAATCAAAACATTAAATGTAAAATGTTTATGCTAACATGAACAGATAACCAGCTCACTGTTCTAGTGTGGATATAATTTGGTAACTACTTAAAAAGCATGAAGTGATGTGCTCTACCAGTGTACTATTTCAAACTGAGTGACTCACTTTAAAGTTATGTCTCATGAGTTACAACAATATACTCAGCAATACTACTGTAATTACGTCTGCAAACAGCTCTTTTCACACTCTAAAGGGATCTAACAAAGCCTAAATTGCTAGCACTCCTTGATTTCTCAGTCATTTCTACCAAGTCTCAGTTTACAGTGACAGAGGCCTGTGTGTAAACTACAAGTGGCTCCATTTCCAGTCAAAGCATTCTGCTAAGTATAAGGACACCACTTACTTATTCAAATATTGCAGGGCCACAGAAGTAGGTCCTCTCCACCTTGACAGAGGCCAGAGAGTTTAAGCCTACTCTTGCCCTTTGAAAGTTACTGACAAGAGGTCTGACTTAAGGTGTGGCTACAAACAAGACATCTTGACCTATGGTGTGGTTACTTGGTGTTTTGGGTATTGAGGTGACCCAGAGGTGGACCTGTTCCACTTTGACCAAAGGTCAGAGAATTAAGCCTATCCCTGTTCTTCAAGGATGTGACAGGAGTTTGACCCAGGGAGTGGCTGCTTGATATAAGGTGTGGTCACTACAAGTCCTGTCTAAACAACAAAATGCTTAACCCAAGATATAGTTGACGTTTCAAGTACTGAAGCAGGTAATTGTTCTGTTTGTTCTTTGTGTCATGTTAAAGCACTCTTTGGCCTTCTCCTTCCCACCCCAACCCCATTTTTGGAAAAAAGGTCTATCAGTATATGGAAAATAAATGCAGGCAAATTCAGTATTCACTGGATTGCCCTCCCAGTTCTACTCAGCATCTCTATTCCTTTTCTTCTTTTCTTTTCTTTCTTATCTCTGTTCCTCCTATCTAATATTTCTAATGCACATACTCCTACTCATTGAGGCTGGATCCCAACAGATGTTGCCCCAATGTGGGATCCCAACAAAATATCTCAACACCTACTGTGCATCAGTCTGTGCATTAAAGAGTAGAGGCAGTATATAGAAAATGTTACCTCCAAAACCAGAGGCTACTCCAACCTTCTCTCTGGTTCTATATCCTTTTTAGGACTCCATTCTCTGATAAATTTAAAGAAATAATGAAACACATTTTTTTACTTTTTCCTTACCACTTGCATTAGCTACTATAATGGTCTGCTTTGTCCCTTTAAGAGACAAGCAGACCCACTCCCTCCCCTGTCTGCCAAGGCAAGCTGATCTTCAGCTTATAGTCTGAGTTCTTTCCTTTTCCATCTCTCTCTAGAAGAGGCAGCTTCTGTCTCTTCCTTCTCCCTTCCCCCTTCTGTTTCTCTCTCTCTCTCTCTCTCTCTCTCTCTCTCTCTCTCTCTCTCTCTCTCTCTCCTCTTCTCCCTTTTCCCCTCCATAACCCACTAAGCAAATATCCAACCTCACTCTGTATGGCATGCCTATCCATGTCTCTGTCTCTTGCCCACCCACGAGCCTTCCTGCCAGGGACCAGCCTCCTTCGAAGACGTGTGGCATGGTCTCGTAGCTTGCCCATCTGTCTGTCTCTCTTCATGGGACAAGCTGCCCCACTGAGGTCTCTCATTTACCACATGGCTCCCGGCCTGGGACTCGCTGCCCTTCTTGATCCACTCCAGCCACTTGGGGAACTGCGCTGTCCCTGCCTGGGACTGGCTGCTCACAGGACTCACTGCCCACTGCCTGTTGCCACTTCCTGGACCTGCGGCATGTTCTCAGGACCCGCTGCCCACTGCCTGCTGCCACTTCCTGGACCTGCAGCATGGTCTCAGGACCCACTGCCCGCTGGCCACTCAGGATTCCGCAGCACTTTTACTTAAACCATAACAGTTATTTTTCTACTGCTGCAACTTAGTAAGTATTTAATTGGATTTTGGATTCCAAAGGGTTAATGTCCGTGAATGGTAGCAGGAACAACTGAAAGCTAACAGCTCCAACCACAAGCAGAAGGAAGATACAACACACTGAAAAACCTAAAAGCCTGTCCACAGTGACACACCTCCCTAACAGGGCTACATCTCCTAATATTTCCCAAAAAGCTCCACCAACTGGAGACCAAACATTCAAACATATGAGACAATGGAGTCCATTCTCATTCAAACCACCACATTACCATATTATATTCTTAAATCTGGACTGTGTGGCTTGCATTTTTATTTTGAATAACTGATACTTTAGAATGGCCAGGAACAACTTTGCCAACTCATATTATACTTCATAATTTAATAAAGGTGAAAATAAATATAATTCAAGAACAGTGAGGTTGGTATTTCAAAATCAGCTATGAGTTAACTAACTAGATACCATCAATATTTCAGTTTAGTTTTGCTTTTCTTATCAAACAAGCAGCTAATAGTACAAATAATAGTAAACTCTGGGGAAAGCTGCTAAAAGATATTTACAAGGTTATTCTAACCTTTATAAAAAATAAAGAATTAATAATAGAAGACATAATGGTGAAGAATAATTATGGAAGGTTTATACTACCAAAAATATTAGCATTTATTATGAAGCTGCAATAATTAAGATTTGCTGGCAAAGATAGGGGAAACAGTAGAACAGAACAAAGCTGCCCAGCCCAATGATGTCACCATACATGTTAAACTTAATAGAATGTCTGAAATGAAATTGATACAATTCAAAATCTGAGTTTCTAACATTCTACTTAGTGTAGCTAGAGAGATGATCCAGTAATTAAAAGCAATTCCTACTCCTCCAGAGGACCTGAGTTCAATTCACAGCACCCATATCAGGCAATTTACACCATCTATACCACCAGCTCCAGGAGGACAGAACTTCTCTGGCCTCTACAGGTACCTGTACTCACATGCACACACATACATATACATGATTAAAAGGGAATCAAAATTGAAAGAAAAAAAACTTAGTTAAGGAGCTGGAGAGAGAATTCATCAGTTAAGAGCACTGGCTGATCTTCCAGAGAACCAGCTTTCCATTCCCAGCACCCACATGGAAGCTCATAACCATTTGTGACTGTTCCTGGCTTCTGGCTTCCATGGACAATGCACACACATGGTGCACAAACACACATGCAAGCAAAAAACTCATATACAAAAGATAATTTTTTAAAAACTACCTAAATTCAAGAGTTAATCACTGGTAAGTTACTAAGAGCTTGAGCCAACTTAAGTATATGATTCTACTTTTTTTAACTATGAATTTTTTGAAATCTAAATACAAATTTGATAAAAATTTTGAGTCATAATGGAGATATGCTGCAAAGATAAAATACATTCCCAATTTAAAAGACCAGTACAAGAAAAAAAGAAGAATACTTTCTTGATCATGATCATGGTGTCTCTTCACAACAATAAGACAGTAACTAAGACACAGATTTACTCACAATAGTCATAAAGTAGAACCAATTCATACCTCTCAACAGGTAACTGGCTAAGCAAAAATACTACTCATCAATGAAAAGAAATGAATGATCAACACATGCAACTACTCAGGATAATCTTAAATTATGCTAAATGAAAAAGAAGTCTATAAATGGATATTATGCACTCATATTGCCATCTAAATAATTATGTTTATACTCATAGATTACAGCTTTTATCAGCTATGGTTAGAGAAAGTTCCTTTTTGCTGTGGTAAGTAATAACTGCAAAGACTTGTAACTGGTCAAAGTGCTTAGAACAGTGATTGTTGAATGCTCAGCCACAAACGAGACTTAAATATTATCTCCTTCACAGCTTGTTAGCCACTGTAAAAGACAAAAGGTAAGAGTGGAGTGAGGTGGGTAAAATAGTGTCTTAGAACACAGCATGGCTGTGCACTCTTGATATCACAACAGGTGAGTTACCTACACAAGACCTATGCAAGCCTGGGCCTGCCAAAATCCTTACACAGCAGGGTCCATGAGACCACATCCATCTCCAGAACTTATAAGCAGATGATGGTAGCTAGAGGGACTGATTAGCCCCTCCCCTCCCTTAGTATCTATAACCAGTTAATACTATTCCAAGGGGAGATATTTTCACTCCTTCAGTGGTATAGCTGCTGTAATGGTCTGTCCTGTCCCTTTAAGAGACAAGCCATGCCCACTCCCTCCCCTACCCACCAAGGCAAGCTGATCTTCAGCTTCCAGCCTGGGTCCCTTCTTTTCCATCTCTGTCTGTCTGTCTGTCTGTCTGTCTGTCTCTCTCTCTCTCTCTCTCTCTGTCAGAGGCAGCTTCTGTCTCTCCCTTCTCCCCACTTCTCCCCTTCCCCCCTGTTTCTCTCTCCTCTTCTCCCTTCTCCCCTTCCCTTCCATAACCCACTAAATAAATATCCAACTTCACTCTGCATGGCATGCCTATCCATCTCAGTCTCTCAGCCACCATGCAGCTTCCTGCCAGAGACCCAGCTGCGCACTGCCTGCTGCCACTGGGGACCTCATGGCCCACTGCCCACTGATGCCACTCAGGGACCTGCAGCATTTTACTTAAACCATTACAGCTGTAATGGTAAAAATAAAACGGTGCCATTCTCCAAGAGGTGGCAGCTGGAAGAGGGCCACGAAGGGCAGCAAGTCCCAGGCAGGGAGCCACGTGGCAGGTGAGAGATCTCAGCAGGTCAGCCTGCTTGAGTTGCAGCAGGTGAGAGACAGAGATGGATAGGCACACCATGGAGAGTGAGGTTGGATATTTATTTAGTAGGTTATGGAAGGGAAGGGGAAGGGGAGAGAGAGAATGAAGGGTGTTGTGTTAAGAGCGGCGGGGCTGCGTCCCCGGCATCCGGTCGCCCACATGGCTAGCTTATGCCCCAAAATAATTACACGGAAACTGTATTCTTTTAAACACTGCCTGGCCCATTAGTTTGATTTTTAAGGTAGACAAAAGGGGGAGATGTAGGGATAAGCCCAGCCCATTAGGGGGCATGTTCGCCTCGGGCTAATGTTTACTTAGCAAGCGTGAGCCCGCCACTCTCTCTGCTTCCCTGTTCTCCGCAGGAAACAGTGGTTCTGTAAGTCTATTTCCCCATTAAAGCTGTATATATTATTACAATCTGTCTAAATTCATTTATGCCGATACAGAAGGGGAATGAGGAGAGAGAGTGAGAGAGAAAGGAAAACAAAGTGGGGAGAGAAGCTACCTTTTCAGGAGAGAGACAAAAAGAAAGAGTGTAGAGCCTCACAGAAGGGGGAATGGGTGGGGCTTTCTCTTAAAGGAACAGGACAAACCATTACAATAGCCACTAGTAAAAAGCAATGTTCCTGTAAATACTCCCTCACACAGTACTCTGTAAGCAATCTTTGTTTGTTTGTTTTTGTTTTTGTTTTTTCGAGACAGGGTTTCTCTGTGGCTTTGGAGCCTGTCCTGGAACTAGCTCTGTAGACCAGGCTGGTC
>NW_004949158.1:363872-389030 GCF_000317375.1 Microtus ochrogaster
CTGTAGACCAGGCTGGTCTCGAACTCACAGAGATCCGCCTGCCTCTGCCTCCCGAGTGCTGGGATTAAAGGTGTGCGCCACCATCGCCCGGCTCTGTAAGCAATCTTAATTAAGCTTACTGGGTGATCAAAATTTATTAGCTAATTAGTTTTTCAAAACCCACAAAAGTAATGGAGGGTCTGGGTCAGAAGAGGGAGGGAACTGGAGGAGAGCAGAAGATAAATATGATAAAAAAATTTATATCTATGTGTAAAAATAAACCCCAAAAGATTATATATCGCATGATTTCATTTACATAACATTGTTTAAGTTATAAAGTAATAAAAATGACAAGAGATAAAAAGGATTTTGTGATTATAAAAGACCAATAGGAGGAACTTTTCTGTTGTTGTTGGTAATGGAACTGTTCCAAACATCGACAACAGTGGAAGGCATGCAAACCTACACAAGTAACAAACGTACTGAAAACTAAAAACACACACATACAAGTAAAACTAGGAACATCTGATAATATTGCATATTGCAATCAAGGTCAGATTTCTGTAATACTGCAATACACTTTTATAAGAAGTTTACCATTGTGGAAAACTACAAAAAAAAAATTAAAATACATGGGATCTCTTTTACTTCTAGCTACATAGCTTTATCAGGAAAAAAAAATCTCAACTAAGGCTGGTAAAATGGCTCAGAGAGCAAAGGTGCCTCTGTCACACCTTACTTCAATACACAGGTGGAAGGACAGAACTGACCTTACAAATAGATATATAAATAAAGCATTAAAAATTTAAATTAAACACAAAAGCAATAATTACTATTGTGTTCACTCCTCTGCAAACAATAAAAGGGCAAAGAGAGACTCAGTCCGGGCATGTTTTATCCACAGCATTAGACTCAGTTACACTAATGATAGAAGGAAAAGGTACAAAATAAATATGCAATCTAAGGAGGAAGTCAGTCTTGCATCCAAGTTGACAAATCATACAAATCAATCAGTAAGAATATCAAATCTAAATACAAACAGATTTTCTTTTAGGCAAGATAGAATATAAATGAGAGAAAGACGAAAATGTACTTAGAAATACAAATAAAGAATTACAAGGCTATAGTTTCAAACAGCTGATTTACTGTATATAGATACTGACCTTGAGATCCTCCCTAAAGTAGTGAGAATGTTGTGTGGATCTATTTAATTACAGTAGCAATAACTGGCATCCATCTTTCAACAGTAAAACAGTTCCCTTTCTGTTTTAAGATTGGTTACTTCCTACAAGCTCCAGATAAAACAAAAAATCAAGTATGTAAGAATTATACAGTAGAGGCTGGCAAGAGCTCAACTGTAAGCACATGAACCTGGGTTCAATTCCGAAAACTTACATAAAAATGTCTGGGACAGTGGTGCACTCATGTAATTCCAACCCTGAGGAGGGGAAAGTGGTAGCGGGGGACAGGACAATCCCTGGGGATTGGTAGCAAGCCAGCCTAGCCTAACTGACTCAAAAAAAAGGGGGAGGTGTTTCCTGAGGAACACCACCTGAGGTTGACCTCAATGCACATATATCCAAGTATATCCAAGTGCAAACACATACACATGGGAACATAAACACACACACACAATGAATTGTAAATTGAGAAAGCTGGGCATAGTGCTTATGATAAACTTGGCACAAAATATTTTAAATGATAATTTATAAAAAGAAATGATAAAAGTTTATGGACCCTCATCACAGAAAATGTACATTCACTAATCTTTATGCGGCTTCAAAGTTTAAATCCCTAATGCCTAAATTTTAGGAAATGATTTAGAATCTACATTTTTAAAATTCTATTATACCAAATTAGACCATTTGACTGTTTAAAACTGGGAGTTATATAAAACAACTTCTTAGTGCCCTTTCTAATACTACTTATTTCAAGGTCAAGCAGACAGATCTCTTTACACTGTTAAATGTTGTGTCGATGTAATGGGGGAGGGGATCCAGTGTGAAATAAAGTGGAATCAGAGAAACAATGGAAGTTTCTGTGTACTGTTACCAAAGTCATATATTAATAAAAAACATGACACGCAATAGTTTTTGGTTTTCTGTTGCTTGTTGCTGTTGCTGTTTTGGTGGCAGGGTCTAAACGTCATGATGCTATACTATGCCAAGCTGGCTAGAAAGAATGTTCAGTTTAGCTCTATTTCATCAAAAATACTTCCCACCCACCCCCCAAAAAAATTAGACCTCTCAAAAGTTTTAATCTACAGAGTTATTTAAAATGTAAAAAAAAAAAATATGCATTATGGCAGTCTAAAAACATGTAAGCTTTTTCAGGAGCAATGATGTCTTCATTGACCCCCAGAAGTCTAAAAGCCCCTCAACAATATGTAAACTTTTGACTTGGATTTCTGAGATTCAGTATTGATCTTCCAGTACTACTTGATAATAAACAACTACTAAAAATGAGATTTACCAATTGAACTCTCTAAGATGAACTGGAATTGGTTGGTTATGGAATAAAATATAGTATTTAACATAAATGAATAAATTCATTTACAGTTATTACAACAGTATATTGAATTGCAAAAATTAACTTCTCTCTAGAAAGCTGAAAAATTAAGATTTTCAAATTCCTTCCCATGAGGAGGCATTGACAATAGTAGCTGTAAGTGAGAGTCAGTTTTCTTTAGGGGTGTGGTCCCTGGTAAGTTAGCCTTGCTCCAGTGGATGTGCCCACACCCATGCATAGCTGAGCAACACTGACTGGACTCAGAGGACTATTTTAAAACTGAGAGAGAGGAAGAAACATAAGTTTGAGAAAGGGATGTAGGAGGGGATCCCAGAGGAATTGGAGGAATGCTATGGGAGGTAAACATGATCAAAATATATTGTGTGTACAAGTTCTCAAAAAATAGATTTTTAAAAATTAAACTCCTTTCTAAATAACTTTTAAGGATTGTATCTATTTTGTTTTTTCAAAGTCTTCCCTTTTTTCACCTCAAGTAAGAGAATTATTTTTTAATATGTTAAAGTAAACAAGGAATAAAGCCTATATCTACTCAGGAAAGAAGCAGAGGCAGGAAGATATAAATTTCAGGACACCCTGGGCTACAGAACTACATAAGGAGGGGACAGAGGAAAAAAGGGAAAAAAAATGGGGGGGGGAGGAATACCCAGGTACGGTACAGATGCATAATCCCAGTACCTGAGAGGGAGGAAAAACATGAGACCCCCACTTCTCGAACAAAACAAAACAAAATAAAAAGACTGAACCTACAAGAACTTTATCATATAAAAGTGAGTCACTGTCTCAGCAGTAAATCCTTAAATCTATTGATCTTTTTAAGTCCTCGCTCTGAGCCTTTTGTTTGTTGAAGTGGGAGCAGGAAACAACAGGCAACAATGGAGTCAAAGTTGAATGCCATTCTGAGAGGCTATGCTTTATATCCAAATGCTAACACACTGGGATGTGCAGAATCACCTGAACTCAGGACAGGCAAGGGTGTAAAGTTCGCTTAGTTCTAATTACTTGGTCTTAAATTCATTAAATCCCCTCTATGACAACCAGTAAGAGGTCTTTCACTCCCTGCTCAACACTGCCAGTGTCTAGGACATGCTGCTTTGTTCTAAGACTGCCCACTCCATCCTCACAGCTCCCTTACAAAGTTCTCTTAAAGTGAGTACAAATCTGTCTCTATAATTTCCACCCACTGGTTCTAATTCTATCCCTGAGACCACACAGAAAAAGTATAGTCCTTCTTCCATATGTCAGTCCTTCCTTCAGATATTTGAAACCAATTATCAAGTCTCTCTTGATTGTTGCAATACGCTAGAAAATAGCCCCCTACAGATGTCAATGTCCTCATCTCAACAACCTATGTATACTATCAGATATAGCAAAGGGGGCTTGGTAGACGTGACTAAGTTAAGGAACCAGAGGTGGGGAGTTTATCCTACAAGCATATATAATAATGAGAGTCCTTAAGAGGAGGTAAGGTCAGAGGAAAGGGGATATGATGAAGAAAGCAAAGGCTAGATGGTTCTCAACTTTCCTAATGTTGTGACCCTTTAATAAAGTTTCTCATATTGTGGTGACTCCCCAACCATAAAATCATCTTCATTGCTACTTCATAACTGTAATTTTGATACTGTTATTAATTGTAATGTAAATATCTATGCTTTCAGATGGTCTTAGATGACCCCTGTGAAACAGTCTTTTGACCCCCAAAGGGGTCACAACTCACAGGTTGGGTTAGAGGGATGTAGTTTAAGTAGATGAAGGAGCCACAAGCCAAGAAATGCAGGAGACCCTATAAGCTTGGGGGCAGGGGTAGAAAAAAGAAACGAGAGTTTTCCCTAGAGCCTCCAGAAGGGATACAATCTGTCCACATACATTTTAAACTACTTCATTTCAGGGTTTTTTTTAAGGCGGTTTCATACAAGCCAGGTTGGCTTCAAACTTACTAGGTAGCTAGGACTGGCTTAAACAGATTGTCCTACATCTGTCTCCAAATGCTAGTGCTATAGGCATGCAATACCACACCAGGCTATACATTTAGATTTTTTTTTACCTCTAAAATTCTAAGATAATAACTTGAATTTTTCATGTCAACAAATTTTATCATCATCATCATCATCATCATCATCATCATCATCATAGCAGCAAGGAAACTAATAGAACAATTCTATTACTGAACTAAAAGAGTTCCCCTACCATTCTTCAATGACAGTTTCTAATCTTGCTCTTAGGACTTTCCCAATCTTCGTTTTGTCTAAAATCTCATGTTTTCCCCTCCTCTTTGGCCCACATCCTACTCAAGTACAAAATAGTCCTAAGACTCTCTCTCCCGCATTAACTCAGGAATCCTACTCAAGTGGTCCCCTTGTACTTACCAGGCAGAGTAATAACTCAACAAATATTAAGTTGAAATAAAATGAATTGTTCAGAACTCTAAATAGAGCCGGGCGGTGGTGGCGCACGCCTTTAATCCCAGCACTCGGGAGGCAGAGGCAGGCGGATCTCTGTGAGTTCGAGACCAGCCTGGTCTACAGAGCTAGTTCCAGGACAGGCTCCAAAGCCACAGGGAAACCCTGTCTCGAAAAACCAAAAAAAAAAAAAAAAAAAAAAAAAGAACTCTAAATAGTTCTGGTATTGACTATTTTTCTAACCCCCCCCCCCAACTAAGTTCATCTCATCCACAAGGACGTAAAACTATGGAATGGAGGGCTGGAGAGATAGCTCAGCAGTTAAAAGGACGTAAAACTATGGAATGGAGGGCTGGAGAGATAGCTCAGCAGTTAAAAGCATGCACTGTTGTTGCAGAGGACACGAGTCCTCTTCAAGCACCCATGGCAGGCTGCACCCAGCTCTAGGGACATGCCTCCATAAGCACTGAACACACATGCACAAATCCATACTCAGACATGTGTACATGTACACGACTATAAATTATTATTTTATGCGTGGGTAAAACCTACATGTATATATTGTCCATGGGCATGCCTGACCCTTGGGACCCAGAAGAAAGTGTTGGGTCCCCTGGAACCAGAGTCAGAGATGATTATAAGCTACCATGTGAGTGTTGGGAATCAAATTTCAGGTCTCCTGGAAAAGCAGCCAGTTCTCTTAACTGTTGAGCTACCATTCCAGAGCCACAGATATGTAATTTTTTAATTAACTTAAATTATTCATAAAAATAGTGAATGGATATTAAATAACTTAATTCAGACTTATAATCATATAACTAATGATTTGAGAATCCTAAAAAACAAGATTCTTAAACTTTACATTACTTTGTGCATATATATATGTATGTATGTGTATAGGTAAGTATGTAATGGTACACCTGTGTATACATGTATGCATGCATGTGAAAGCCAAAGAACAATTTCAGGTATGATTCTTAGCTATGTACATACATACATATATGCATATGTACATATATATATATATATACATACATACACACATATTTTGAAATGGTGCCTCTCATTGGTCCAGAAGTTCGTAAAGTGGTCTAGGCTGACTGACTAGCAAGCCCCAGGGATTCACCCTGTTCTACTTCCCCAGCACTGAAATTACAAGGGCACACTACCACACCTGGATTTTTTTTTTTTATCATGGATTCTGGAGGATCAAATTTAGGCCCTCATGTTTTCCTTACCAACTGGGCTATCTCCCCTACCTTACACTTAATTAAGAGAGTTACAGAATTTATTGCAAAAAAAAAAAAATAGTTAACCAAAGTACAGCACTAGTTAAGCCAAATGTCTTTACAAAATATTTCAAAAGTTACATAATAGCTTTATCTACCAAAATTAATTTCCCCCATTAACAATGATGCAGCTTTGACAAATGCACTGCAATATACATTGTGCCTACGGTATAATTCACCTTAAAGTCTTGGGAGTTTTCTTTAACATGTCTGTTAAAATATTAATGTTTACCGTATTGATCATTATTCTTCAAATTTTCATTAGCTACCAAATGATTCACTAAAATATTCTGTGTAAGAGTAATCAGGTGTCTCTGCATAGTCTAATCAAGTATTTACACTGTATCACCAAACACAAACACTACACTAAGACAGGAGGAGGCTAGGTGTGGATAGTTGGTTCTTGCTGAATTTAAGAAAGAAGTCTTTTCTGAAGCCCCCACAAATGATGCATTCTTCCAACCTCTGAAAGCACTGGACCCACAAATAGTGCACATATGTACATGCAAGCAAAACATCCATACACATAAAATTAAAATTTGGTATAAGGGGAAAGCTCAAAGTTTTCTATATAGTTAACAATTTAGTAAATAATCCAAAATAATCGATGACTTTAAGAACCAAAAACAGGGATATATATGGAGAAAGGAAATAGTCAAGTAATAAAGTAGAAATGATTTTTTTTTAAATGACGATGAAGACAGGGATAGGAACCATACATATTTTCCTTACACTTCCTAAAACCCATTATATTAGACAGAATTAGTTTAGTGGTGTAGTTTAAAGGAAAGTTGCAACAATGGCATTCAAAATCCCATTATTTGTAGTTACTGAGGAGATTAACAGGAAAATATACACAAGCAGGTTTAACAGAAGTAATTTCTTGCACCAGTTTAGTATAGACTATGTTAATCAGATAATTTTGCTAATAACTACCTAGTATATGATGGTAAATGCCTATTGTTAACTGCCTATCAAAGACAGGGGAGACTAGACATTCTGGAATCAGGGCATAGAGAATAATAACAAGAAAAACTATCAAAGGTCAAAGGGGATAATTGAGAGGTTCTAAATGCTAATTTCACTTTACAGTCATACTAAAGTCTACCCTAAGACAGCTCTCCTTAGTGGCAATGATGCCAACATTTAAGTTATCTCTGACATCAGACTTGTTTCTGGCCACACTATATCTAATTCTGACCAAACTACAAGCCCCCAGAAGTTAACTGTAAAGACTTTAAAAGTATTTCACATGGAAGAATTTGGATGTCAAAAAAAATCACATATGATAACTTTATGTAATACATTCAGTTTATGGGCAGCTTCTTAGATGCAGCCCATCTTACTCCAATGGACTTTGTTCTCAAAGTACAAGTAACTATGTTTTAATTAACCTAAAGCCATTCATTTTTTACTTGTCATTTTTTTAAAGAGACCTTTAAACATCCGCTCGTATGGCTGGAAAGATGACTCAGTCAATGAAGTTCTTGCCTTATAAAAAACTAGAGCCTGGGTTCAAGTGCCAGAACCCACATAAAAATGTCAGTGTGGTGGCATTGTAATCTTAGTGTTAGGGACACAGAAACAGGAAGATTCCTAGGGCTTGACAACTAGACAATCTAACCTCATTAGTAAGCTACGGGTCAGTGAGAGACCCTGTCTCAAAGAAGATAGACAGCACTGAGGATGACACCTTTCAGTCTACAAACACATGCACACACATATACATGCACAGGGAATTGAACTCAGGACCTTTGGAAGAGCAGGCAATGCTCTTAACCACTAAGCCATCTCTCTAACACCTATTTTTATTCTTAATTTTAAAATATAATCAAATTAGAGTTCTAGATTAATGATACGCTACATGCTTATCCTAGATCTACCAATAACTACTAGATACAAGAACTTGAGCATGGTTTCCTGCAAACCTTATATTTTGCACCTGTAAATTGGGGGGGTGGGGATAGGGAGGGGAAAACAAAAGTTTTCCTTCAAGAAAGGCATTGATGATGGCAATTTACATTTAAAGGCATAAAAAATAAATTAGACTAATGGATGAATAAAGGAATGTATTCTACATAAATTAGTAAAGTAAGCTAAATGTTGGATATACATCTGTCAGAGAGAGAGACAGAGAGAGAGAGAGACACAGAGAGAGAGACAGAGAAACTTAACTTTGATCATTCTACCCAACCTCCAGTTTTTCCTATTCCTGAAAATGGCAACACCACCCACTTAGCTGCCTAGAGCCAAACCCTAAACATCATCCTGACTTAAATCCTCTCCTTTCCCTACCTGCAGTCCTGTCATTTCCTCTTTCAAAACATGTATTTCAAATCTACCCACCATTTCACTGATACTACTCTTAATAAAAATCCAATCCATCATTAATTTTCTTCTAACCTAAAAGGTCTCCATTAGTCTAAGAGCATCGCCTGCTCTTCCAAAGGTCCTGTGGTCTGCAGACCTCCACAGACACCTGTCTCTTTCTTCAGCCTCCAAGCTTCACTTCACTTCCTCGGCGCTAGCCACACTCGTCTCTCTGTTTCTTTCCTGGATTAGATTCTTGTAGTGAATCTAATAGTTCCCTCTGCTTAGAAACATTCACATAGCAGACTTCCTTCTATTATTTCAACGCGTGGTTTATACAAACGCTTGGGAAGGCCCTCCCTGACCACCTAACTGAAACAAATGCCACACAAACAGGGCTAATGAAATTTTCATACACCCTGTAACATTTTAATACTGGATTAATAAGCAGACTTGGCAATTTTTACTCAGTAAGAAATTATCGGCCAGGCGGTGGTGGCGCATGCCTTTAATCCCAGCACTCAGGAGGCAGAGGCAGGCGGATCTCTGTGAGTTCGAGACCAGCCTGGTCTACAAGAGCTAGTGCCAGGACAGGCTCCAAAGCCACAGAGAAACCCTGTCTCGGAAAAAAAAAACTAAAAAAAAAAAGAAATTATCCTTAGAGATTCATTTCAAAGATCCATTTCCAAACATTTCTCTTTTTAAAGGTGACTTTAAAAGGAGGGACTTATGAAATAGTCTAGTCTGATCCACTAAAACAAGGGTTCCAAATAAAAGTAAAATACTGCCTTGAAACTTGGCTTCCAGAACATTTTCTAATGCAAAACTAAAATATTAAAGTGTATGCATTTTTATGTATGTGTATCTCAGCCAGGACCAACATAACAAAGAATACCTTTAACCTGCGTTTCTACCTGACCCAGAGACTGACGATTCACTTCAATAGACTGATGAGAGCGATACAAAGTCAGTGTTTTCTCTGGAAAGCAGAGAAACGTGGGAGAAACAATCTGAGTAAGGAGAAAACAAAGCTGGAGAGATGAGTAGAGAGAACAGGCAGCTGATCAAAGCCAGCAGGGAGGGTCAGGCTGTGAGCAGCAGACAGAGTCAGATCTGTGGTCTGCACTGTAAGGCTTCCTAAAGGCACAGGCTGGAGGTGCAACAATGTTCTACAATGCCCAGCACTCTCCAGCTCTCCAAGCTGTGGAGCTTAGTGCATGTCCACAGAAATAAAAGGGAACTCCATGTACAAAGAGCCACAATCCCTTCAAAATGCTTATGATCAAAAATAAAATCACAAAACTTAAAAATGTAAATAGTATCTCTCAAGAGTTTGATCTCATTCTAGTTTAAATGTATGGGATCTATGGCCATACTACCCCGAAGGCATAAGCTATACCAGTATGTCAGGCTAAAAATGCCCTGAAAACTTATAGCATACATTAATTTAAATTATTTCATGTGCTCCAACTTCTGGGTTACCACTGCATCTAACTACACTAATGAATTCAGACAGCCTCAACAAACAGGTTTAGTTCATAACACTTCATTCTAAAATAATACAGACTCCTTGAGGAATCTCATGTTTTATCAACTTTGCATGTGAAATCTTATACCAGAAACCAAACAATAAAAGGAATGAGATGATCTGGGTTCTAGTCCACACTCTGTCACTGCTAAGATTTCAACTTTCTCTTTAGACTCAGGGTACGAATTGGATGGATGTAGTTCCTTCCAGTTGATGATGACCTTTAAGCCCAACAGAAAATCTAACAGCACAAAGAACAGGAGGCAGCGATGCCGCAGCTGCTCTGAACTACCTCTTCAAAGAGTCCATCTTAGTGTAGAGTACTTGGAGACTGCAGGAGGGGTCTGCTTGAATACAATGAGTTATTCTCTCTAGATTGGATGCATTTTATTAAGCAAAATATACTTTGAGAAGAATTTGTATACTTAGAAAAGACCACTAATTTCAAAATGTTATCAATCTTATGTTCATTATTTTCTAGGCTATCAGTCTTAGGATAAGTGTGCTAACAGACACCTACATAGTAAATTTTATAGCAAGGGGACAGGAAATACAGGAAAAGTATTAATTCCAATATCAAGTATACAGTTATCTCAAGTAGGTTATTTAAAATATCCAGGTTTTCAATATAACTGCTTAAACCATTCACTTTTAAATGTAGCAATAATTTAATCTTATTTTCTATTTGATTAATAATCCTTATGAACAACTCTTCAGTTTAGCCAAATTAAACTGTACTACCACAAACTTTGTTCAGAAACAGAATCAAACAATGAACCTTTTATTTTAGTTTAACATTCGCCCAATGTTTTACTACATTTAACACCCACTCAATTCAAAACTGTAGGGGAAAGCAGCTTTATTCAGACATAATGAACTAATATTTTACCCAATAAATGAAAAATGAAGGCCTAATGATGTTCCTGTTCATAGTTCTCACTGTGAGAACTTTAATGTGTTAATCTCTCTGAACCTCTGTTTCCTTGTGTATAAAAGGAGGTACAATTCTTAATTTCTCTACAGGAAGATGTGAATGCCACCATTTATGTCCTTATAAACCACATCAGACAGAACAACTGGTATGCCATGACAAGGTCTCAGGGTGGAAGAGTCTTAGATTTGCAGCACAGTGGTCGGAACATGAGGTTGCCAACCAAAAAGAAGTTGAGTTTCTTTTTTACTTATTACTACATCATGAGACAGCTCTGGTTGGCTCTAACTCTATTTAAAAAAAGTTAAAACTTTCATTAGTTGCATTCTATCCTAAAACAAATATTTAAATTGGTAAATAGAACCATGAGCTCAAACAATAGAATTTTGACAAAATATTCTACCCAAAATTACTAAAATGGGATAAGATACAGTTCTGTGAACAGAGGTAAGAAAGAATGAATTATTGAAACAGATTCTATAGCTCAACTAGTCAGTATATGAAATTAATGTTAGAGAACTCTAATCATTCCAGGCTTCTGCAACAGAAGCAGTAATTTTCCAAATATGGCCAAAAGACATGCCTAGAAGGTATAAATTAATCTAAAAAAAGCCCCATAAATCTCTGTTTGATTCTTATCAGTGAATCATACCCAATCCAAAGATGTTTCATTTTTGTTAAACTTTTTTGGGGGGTCGGGGAGAACATTAGGAGATGTTTGGGAAATTTTGTTTTCGAGTCAAGATCTCACTCATCCCAGGTTGGCCTAGAATTTGCTATGGAGCCAAGGCTGACCTTAAACTCCTGACCTTCATGCCTGCATCTCAACCAAGTACTAGGATTGCAGACGTGTGCCTTCACGCCCAGACGAAGATGTTCATTTGTATATACAATCATTACATATGTATATTCACCAATAATCTCTGAACATTTAATGTCTACTAAAGATCTAGCTATCGGATGACTGGGCAAAACTCCTCTGTGAATAAAGATTAATATTTAAATTATTGTTTATAGTCAGGCATGGTGGCACAGACCTGTAATTTTATCACTCAGGAGACATAATTGCAAACAAAAAGATCATGAGTTCAAGGCTGCCTGGGCTACACAGTATTATTTCTCAAAAATAAAATCATTTTGTATCATAAAAATCTGAAAATATTAATACTTTAATTAAATATTAAACCAGTATAAAATTAAAACCAATTTTTAAAAACCCAGTAAAGCGAGCATCTAACCCTCTCTTAGGCTCTCCATTCTTTCTTGAAGTATCTCCATTTGCCCAGTAGAGGCCAAGGAAAAAGTAAATTTAACAAAAGAATTGCTTTTTGGTTATTAAAGGGTAACACGTTATATTTTACTTTAAGCAGTGTTACTAAGTTAGGAGTCAGTAGGTTCACTTATATATAACTGCTATGAGAACATGCTTAAAAGGTAAAATTAGGGAACTATCTTAGGGTTGATATTGCTATGATGAAACACCATGACCCAAAGCAACTTGAGGAGGAAAAGATTTATTTGGCTTCACTTCCACATCATCATTCATCACTGAAGGAAGTAGAAGACAGGAACTCAAACAGAGCATGAACCTAGAGGCAGGAGCTGATGCAGAGGCCATGGAGGGGTGCTGCTTACTGGCTTGCTTCCCATGGCTTGCACAGTCTGCTTTCTTAGAACCCAGGGCTACCAACCCAGAAATGGCCTCACCAAGAATGAGCTGGGTCTCCCCACAATCACTAATTAAGAAAATGTCCTACAGCTAGATCTTAAAAAGACATTTTCTTAATTGAGGTTTCAGATAACTGTAGTTTGTGTCAAGCTGACATAAAATTAGTCAGTACAGGAACCTTGAGAAATAATGCGATAGTGTTTCAATTTATGCCTAAAAAAACTATTGCTTTAAAAGCAAAACACTGAGAAGCAATTAGTTTAGAATTTAATTTTCAAAATGGATAATAATATTAAGTTTTATTTTTTTTATATTTTTTTAAATTTATTTATTTATTGAGGATTTCTGCCACCTTCCCGCCACCGCCTCCCATTTCCCTTCCCCTCCCCCGATCAAGTCCCTCTCCCTCATCAGCTTGAAGAGCCATCAGGGTTCCCTGACCTGTGGGAAGTCCAAGGACCGCCTACCTCCATCCAGGTTTAGTAAGTTGAGCATCCAAACTGCCCAGGCCCCCCCAAAGCCAGCACGTGCAGTAGGATCAAAAACCCATTGCCCTTGTTCTTGAGTTCTCAGTAGTCCTCATTGTCCGCTATGTTCAGCAAGTCCGGTTTTATCCCATGCTTTTTCAGACTCAGGCCAACGTCATTTTTGAACTAGGTCATTTTCTCACTACCGAGTTATTATTTAATGATCCACCAAAGCATTCCATCTACTCTAGAACAAGAAGCCCTGATGTGGAGTCTCATTTGGTATTATGTGGATTTTGTTTTTGCGTGAGAACACTTATAGGTAGTATGTCTCGGCTGAACATACCCAAGCATCAGCACCTCAATTTTCTTTTTTTTTTTTTTTTTTTTTTTTTTTTTTTGGTTTTTCGAGACAGGGTTTCTCTGTGGCTTTGGAGCCTGTCCTGGAACTAGCTCTGTAGACCAGGCTGGTCTCGAACTCACAGAGATCCGCCTGCCTCTGCCTCCCGAGTGCTGGGATTAAAGGCGTGCGCCACCACCGCCCGGCAGCACCTCAATTTTCTAAGCAACTGTTTTAAAATTTTTTCATTGCAGGAAGCCAGGTACAGTTAGAAGCTGACCTAGTTAGTCTACATAGCGAGTTCCCGGCTGGCCGGGGCTAAACGGCAAGATACTGTCACAAAAGGTGGCTGGGAATCTGGATAGATTGCTCAACGGTTACGAATACTGACTACTCTCCCATGGGACCCAAATTCAGTTCCCAGCACCCACATAGCAGCTCATAACTTTCTATAATTTCAGTTCCTGGGGATTTGACACCCTCTTCTGGCCTCTTTGACACCAGGAATGCAGCATGGTGCACAGAAAAACATACAGGCAAAATACTCATACACATAAAAATAACGTTTTTATAATTTATTTTTATTTTATATGCATTGGTGTTTTGTCTTCATGTAAGTCTGTGTGAGGCTGCTGGATCCCCTGGAACTGGAGTCACAGACAGGTGAAAGCTGTCACGTGGGGGCTGAGGAGTCTAACCTGGGTCCTCTGGAAAAGCAGGCAGAGCTCTTACTGTTAAGCTGTTCCCTCCAGACCAAAAATAATTTCGTAATTATTGTGTGTGCGCGCGCGCGCGCGCGCGCGCGCGTGTGTGTGTGTGTGTGTGTGTGTGCGCGCGCTCAACTACATAGCTATCAGGATGATATAAGAGGGAGGTGGCTCTTTGTACCCTTTAGGTCCCAGGGATCAAATTCACAGGATTGTTGGGGAAGCACTTTCACCAGCTGAGCCATCTCGCCAACCAAACTTCTAAATTTTTATATAAAAGCAGTTTTCAGATTTAAAAACATCAAATGCAATAACATTTGAGCAAAATATTTGACAAAATTGGTCTCAGCTTTGTCCTATAGCATATATGTGATTTTTGGTTTGTTTGTTTAAATTAGTTTTATCTCAATTAGGTCCAGCTCTTGGCTTCAAAGTAGCAGACATTAAGTGTTTGAAAAGCGGCTACATCCCATGCTGTCAGCTTAGCAGCCCTTCCTTTGTGGAACCCCCTCCTCTTTCCATTCGTGGAGTTCTGCTTTAATGATATTGTACTATCTATACGTAGTTGCAAGAATGACCATGTTATCCCAGCCTGTCCAATCACTGTACACCATGGCCCTCTCTTTTGAGCAATGGCTCAAAGAGATGAGCACGGAGTACATCAAAGCCCCTCCATGGTTTGTTACTGGGCACCATAAGAAAAGATGAGAAGCTTTATTGACCCTCATTTCTAAAGGGTCCAGAGATTCCTTTCCTGTCTGTCTTGCTACAGGATTCTCAAAATTGGCATATGAATTGAGTTTTTTCTTTGGTGTTGAATTTTTTCATGTTTCCTGCTGAGATCTAAGCCATTTATCACAAGTTTCCTGTGCATAATTAGTCTGAATGATTAGATCCAAACAGCAATATTTCTCTAGGACTACTTTATTCAAGCACAATTTTAAAAGTTATTTTTTCAAAAGAAAAAAAAACAAAGCTATTCTATTTAAGTTCAGAAAAATAAAGTATTTGCTAATAAAAACTTGTCTTTTTTCCTTAATATATATATATTTTTTGAGACAGGGTTTCACCCTTAATATATTTTCAATTCATAAAATTACTTTATTAAATAGCATCATGTAGAGTAAAATCCAATTTTTATATTTGTATAAATATAAATAAAAATATAAAGCCAGACCCTCACAAGCTTTCTGGAAGGAAAATAATTATGATTAAAACTCTCTGCAAAAAAACATAGGAATAACAAAGAGTGTAAAATGCCAGAATTGTTAAGTAGATGCTATTATTCATATTGCAAATCCAAGACATTAAGAAGGTGTCTTCGTTAGTGCTTCTACTGCTGTGATAAAGCCAAGCAGCTTGGGGAGGGAAAGGATTATTTCAGCTTATAATTCCACAGCTCAGTCATCACTGAAGGAGGTCAGGGCAGGAACTTGGAGCAGAACTCATGCAGAGGTGATGGGGAGTGCTGCTTACTGGCTTGCTCCTCAGGGCTAGCTCACTTTGCTTTCCAATACTGCCCAGGTCCACCAGCCCAGGAGTAGCACTGCCCTCCCTGGGTGAGCTGGGCCCTCCCACATCACAATTTTCAATCAAAGAAAAAAACAGCACAGGCTTTCTCACTGGCCAATCTGGAGAGGCATTTCCTCAACTGAGGTTACCTCTTCCCAAGTGACTCCAACTTTTATCAAGTAGGCATTAAACTACCCAGCACAGAATGGATATTCTCTAAACCGAACAGACCCTAATAATTAAAAGCAAAATGTCTAATTCATTCCTATTCCATGATAAAAACAAAATTAAAAACTTCCTAACTAAATTATAGTAGGAAAATTTAACTCCCCTCTTTAATTCTTTTTTTTTCTTTTGATGACCCATTGAATTAGGGTTGCTTATAGAAAAATGGATGAGATACTTAACAAGAGCATAGGCATCAAAACAAGTGGCCACACCACTGAAGAATGTCTCTTCATGATTTAGCAACCATTAGTTTTGCATATATCTTCAGGAAGGGGTAGGGCCTCCAAAAACGCCTCCCAGTCCACAATGGGACACGGGACATAGTCAAGCCGATCTTGTACAGATAATCACAGATGCTAGCTGCTATGAGTTCAAGAGTACAATGCTTTGCAATAACCGGATGTCAACATTCGACACTCAGCACCACTTCATCTGGTTCTTACACTCTGCCTCCTTTTACTACGTCCTCTGAGCCTTGGAAAAGGTGGCACATAGATCCACATGTCCCATATTTGGCTCTGCATTCAATCATCACATGTTCTCATCACTTTGAGCAGTTATGAGTCTCTGCAGCAGTGTACATAGCAAAAAGAAGCTTCTCTGAACAAAGTTGACAGTAATATTAGCTATATGACCTTTTACATGCCTTAATCTCTAAACAATATCTCTAATACATGTTAATAAAACAAAGTAACTAAATCTGCAAGCACAGACTACCCTTTTTCAGGTGCTTAGATTATGTCACAACTGAAATTTATGGTCTGCAACATGCAGTCTATACTCTCTGGGCATGCTGGAATGACTGAAATGGTAGGAGGTTTGCTCCTCAGAACAACGTTATAGCCACTAGCTGCATGAAATTACTGGGATAGTGGAGAAATAAAGATATGATGCCAACCTTGTAACTAGAAGTCAATCCGCTGTGACTTAGTCAAAGTTAAGATGGAACTCTGTTTTCTGTTCCCTTTCTACTATACTAGTAAACTATGTTTGCGCATAAAATTGTTGGGCTTCCAAAATAACCCAAATAAGTTTATTATCCAGAAACAATTAGTATTAGTGGTAATATTTCAAGTACATTCTGGCAAAATTTTCGTATATGTGCTGCCAAAGCAAGCACAACATTATGGCAAAAATAAGGACACTCGTGGTGCTTTATCATGAGTCGAATGAGACTTAAGCTAAAGAGAGAAATACCATTAAACCCCAACAGAGCCGGGCGGTGGTGGCGCACACCTTTAATCCCAGCACTTGGGAGGCAGAGGCAGGCGGATCTCTGTGAGTTCGAGGCCTGCCTGGTCTACAAGAGCTAGTTCCAGGACAGGAACCAAAAGCTACGGAGAAACCCTGTCTCGAAAATCAAAAAATAAATAAATAAATAAACCCCAACAGCATCATTACTAGGAGAAACACATTTTAAGTTAGAATTGAGAGAACATTATCAGGAATAATACAAAATAGAATTATCTCTATATTTAAACAATATAATTTTCCATATACTTCCCAATTATCATATAATATTATAAAAAATATGATTTGTGCATTTGTACTAAGTGGTTCTTTGCCTTTGGGCTATGTTTCCTTATTTTGTTTTTCTGAGACAGGGTTTCACTGTGTAGCCCTGGCTCTCCTGGAACTCACTTTGTAGACCAGGTTGGCCTCAAACTCACAGAGATTCACCTGCCTCTGCCTCTCGAATGCTGGGATTAAAGGCGTGTACTGCCACCAACTAGATTAAGTAAAGTGTTTTTAATATACACACATATAAAAACTATAGCAATGGAACACCTTATAGATAATTTATAGACTGAACTGTGTTTTTCTCATCTCACCCACTACTAAAAAATGTCCTTCTTCAACTAAACCAAAACCTATCTTTCAAAACCAAAATAAATACAGATTTTTTTTCCTAATTCTTTCCCCAACCAGCCAAGTCAGAAAATAAGGAAAAGTAACCAGGACTCTACTAAATCAAAAACAAATCAAAACCATCCAAAGTTTCACTATTGACACTGCTTGACAATAATTTCTTAGAATTTTATTTTGTAAGCAAATCACTTAATGTGGTGTCTACTAAAACACAGCAGTGATTCCAGTATGGGTGGAATGGGTGACTCATTCTGAAAGTGGTACAAATCAGCACTTGGTGAGCAACTTACAGACCTTTTAAAAGATACTTTTATTCATTTGATTTACCTTTTTCTGTAACAAGGAACCAAGAACCCTCACTAAGATATTCTAATGTTTTCATTCTCTCGCTCTCTCCCCGTCCATCCCTCCCATTCCCTCCCTCTCCCTCTCATTGAAATAGCTTCTTACTATGTAAACCAAGTTGGCTTTGAACTCTCAAGCCTCTCACCTCAGACTTTTCAAAGAACTAGACTCAGGTGTGTCTAATGCCACATCCAGTTCAAAGTAACTTTTTAGAACAAGCACACTACAGAATTTAGTTTTCACCAAAATTCATATTAAATCTTACCTGGGGAGTTTTAAATAGTAAGGAAAAGGTAAAATAAATAAATAAAAACCTTTTCTACAAAAATTCTTTACCAATGAATCACTCGGCCCTTATGATTTTATGTGCTTTGTAATGATACTATTTCTGACTCATTTGACAAAGCTGTGAGGATATCGTTAGGTATCTGAGGGGGAAGCATGATCTGTAAGCCAATTTTTCACTTTCTCTAAAAGAAGCAGCATTCCAAGGAAAGCTTTCAGAATAATATTGGTTTTTTCAGGACAGGAAGAGCAGTGCGTAGACTTGCCTTTCTCCCACCACACATGTCTCCAAAGCACAACGCTCAGCACCGTCAGCAACAGTCTTACATTCAGGGTCCACTCTTCCCTACCAAAATATTTGAAGAAATATACTTCTCAACATTTCAAGACACATTCTGAAAAAGTTGGGGCTGGCCAGCAGTTAAGAGCACTGGCTGCTGCTCTTCCGGAGGTCATGAGTTATATTCCCAGCAACCACATGGTGGCTCACAACCATGTATAGTGGGATCTGATGCCCCTTCTGGAATAAAGGTGTACATGAAGACAGAGAAATGATATATAAAATAAATTTTAAAAGAAAAAAGAAAAAGTTAATTCATGGTAACATATGTGTAGTCTGATAAAGAATATGAGAGTGGTTCAAAAATGAAATTATTGAAGCCAGATGGCGGTGGCGGGCATCTTTAATCCCAGCACTTGAAAGGCATAGGCAGGAAGATCTCTGAGTTCAAGGTCAGCCTGAATTCTACAGAGTGAATTCTAGGACAGTCGGAGCTACAAAGAGAAACCCTGTCTCGAAAAACCAAGAGCCAGAAAAAAAAAAAAATGAAGTTATTTAGTGTAGTGGTACACATTTTTGATCCAAGCTCTCAGGAGTTGGGACAGAAGAACTTCCCACAAGTTCAAAGTCAGCCAGGGATACACAGGAAAAAAAAAAAAAAAGCCTATCAAGGAAAGGAAGAGGAAGAGAGAAAGGAGAATGAAAAGGAAAAAGACTTTTTTTTTTGGTTTTTGGAGAAAGGGTTTCTCTGTAGCTTTGGAGCCTGTCCTGGAACTAGCTCTTGTAGACTAGGCTGGCCTCAAACTCATAAAGATCCGCCTGCCTCTGCCTCCCGAGTGCTGGGATTAAAGGCATGTGCCACAATAACACAGTCCAAAAACACAAAACACTGAGTACCCACAAAATTTCAAAAAGGACTTGGAGGGTTATAGACTAAAGACACTGTGACATTATTCACCTAAAGATGAGACACTAGCATTATAAACCAAATACTCAAACAAACTTTAGGTGTTTTACCATTAACTTACATAAATTAGCGAACAAACTTTTAAGAATGACTAAACTATAACAAGTGGTTTTATAAAGTATTCCCCACATCAGAGGAAAAATAACACGTACTTCCAGAAACACAGTGTTGTGTTGTTGTGTTCCATGAAATTCAGTTTTATCAATGACTTGTATAAAACAAAAATAAAGTGACCTGAAAATTGAAAGTGTCAAATACTAAACCTGTGTTTATAACAAGACAGCAAGAAATTAAAGAATTTCTAAAAGACATCAACCTCAGAAAGACTGTCTAACGTTAAGGGGAATATGTGGGCTGGTTTTATGTCAACTTGGCACACGCTATAGTCATTTGAGAGGAGGGAGCCTCAACTGAGAAAACAGCTCATAAAATCAGGCTATAGACAAGCCTGTAGGGAATTTTCTTAATTGGTGATTGATCTATTGTGGGTGGTGCCATCCCTGGGATGTTGGTCCTGAGTTCTGTAAGAAAGCAGACTGAGCTGGCCATGGAGTACAAGTCAGTAAGCAGCGCCCCTCCATGGCCTCTGCATCAGCTCCTGACTCCAGGTTCCTGCCCTGTTTGAGTTCCTGACCTGACTTCTTTCAGTAATGAGCCAGAAGAGGTAGCAGTATAAGCCAAACAGACTCAACACTTCCTAAGATGCTTTGGCCACGGTGTTTCATCAAAGCAATGAAAACCTTAAGACAGGGAACATCAATCAATAAGGCAACCTGTATAATACACCAGAAAAGTAATCAAATATATGAGAGATATTTGGATACAGTACTCCTACAAAGTAATATAGAAAATAGGTTTTAAGTATAAAGATATTAACAATGTAGCAAGAGTCGGCATGCCAGCTGTTGCTGCAGCATATACTCCCTAATTATTCATAGGAATCCTGAACCTGAACCCTAAATTAAGACCTTTAGAGGGAAAAATCTCCTACCAAAAATCTGTAAAAGCAGGAATGTTTCAAATGAAGGTTTATCAAAATTTGATACAATTGTATCCAACAAAAGGGCCACCTCACCTAATCTCTAGTTTCTGTTGGTACTGAACTAAAGATTGTATTGAAGATATTGAATACTTGGTTATATTACTAACCTAGAAGGCTAGCAGTTAAGTCTCATTTCTTTTACTCATCTCTTGTTTGGATATTAAACCACTTAAGCAAACTTCAATGATGTTCCAACTTACCCACAAAACTAAAAACCATCGAAAAAATCCAAGAGTTGAGAAGTAAAGCAGAGTTCTTATTATTAGGATTATCATACACATTCCTTATTTTAAGCATCCAATAAAGCTTCTTCACTAAAGGGGAATGTATTTCTAGGGGTGAAATCATTTTAAAGTAATTCCTTTAGACACTATAATTCCTGGGTCAGTGGTGAGCATTTTTACCTGCATTTAACTAAGATGTTACAAACTTTGTTTCAAATTAGTTGATAAACACACACCTAACTGCATTAAACGCAATGTTCCCTGTGATTTTTATCCCTAGACACAGTAGTAGAGTTAAGGTAGTCCAATGCACTGTGTGCATACTAAGGCAGCACACAATGATTTCACGTACTTATAGACTATCATGCAATACTTAATCTTTTTTTTTAAGATTTATTTATTTATTATGTATACAACATTCTGCCTCGATGTATGTCCACACGCCAGAGGAGGGCGCCAGATCTCAGTACAGATGGTTGTGAGCCACCATGTGGTTGCTGAGAATTGAACTCAGGACCTCTGGAAGAGCAACCAGTGTTCTTAACCTCTGAGCCATCTCTCCAGCCCGCAATACTTAATCTTTAACTAGAACAAAATCTGTGTAATTTACAACTGATGAAACATTTACAGGTGTACTAAGAAGCAAGTACTTATGTATTCTAAAACTCTACAGAACTACCTAATTATCATAGTAATCCAAATAAAAATTGTTTAAGAATATACTCTGATGTAAAATCACAGGCACTTATGCTAGAGACAGTATTATACCATAAAAAGTTTCACCAGTGTTCCAAAGTTCAAAAGTTCAAATTCGAATGACAACTTTTCTCTTGCAAAAAACAGTAACAAAAACAAGCCACAGATAACAATTTAAAAAGTAGTAACTAATTGGGCTAAGCAATAAATGGGACTAAAGATTAACCTTTAAATATTAAAGTATTGATTGCTAAGTTCTATATTAACACTAAAACACCAACTCTAACTCAGAGAAGGATACAAATTTTAATGATCTATTTTTGATTAACTATTATAAAGTATAACAAATGAAAATAAATACAACTAAATCAAAGACATACTTTAAGTCCCTGTATTGACAGCATTGGCAAGGCTCCCCTGAACATCTCCAGGAGAAAAAAAAAAGGCTGGAGTTAGGAAGTAGGGCTGCTGCAGCCATGTCTCCAGCTCAACTCATCCTTCTGCCACAACTGTCAGAAGACAGTATGAGATCATCACTTATCAACATGACGTCTTACGGAAATGGCCACATTTTACTCTTTCACTGTGTTAGCTTCTAAATGACTTTCGAGAATGCAGTTCAGGGAAGAGTTACCAGTCAAGAGTGCATAATGCTTTAAATTTAAATGCTAAAAATGAATTTAAATTAAATTCATCTCTCTCACAAAATTTAGATAAACTGGGATTGGGGGCAGGGCAAGTTTCTTTTTATAACACCTAAAAGTATTTTCATGCTTTTCTAAACAAAACACAACCATATAGAATCCAGAATCCTCTGGAGATATACTTGTGCTATTTTTAACCAAATCCAAGTTCTACAAACAACCTCTTCAAGTTCTTAATTTCTAGTACTAGAGCTTGTGTTTAACCTACAAAACAATTAGTATTTCATTATAAATGCTACATTTAAGCAAAAACATTTAAGAAAGTCATTTACCTAACAAATATTTTCATTATAATTTGCTTAGAAAAGTTTCAAATCCCAAATGACACAAAATAGTGATATCTGCTACAAATTATCAATGCTGAGCACATTTTAAAAAGCAAGCACAACATTAAACTGTTATTAATAAGATGTGTTGCAGCCAATGGCACCAGTTATTCCCTTTATTTTGACTAAATATTAAAATAGGACAGGTTTTTGGTTGCCAAAAAAGGAAAATTTTATTAATAAAAAATGCTGACTATATTCTGGGGCACAGAGGATTTGATCAATGCAGTTAGTTAATTAACACTACTGTATAACACTCCAAACCCTTAGGTATTTTCTCCAATTCAATGTGAAAGCTGAAAAGTGTATAACTTGTAAGCCAGATTGGCATTTATGAAGGAGCCACCGCCTAGTCTTTTAAAAGAATCGCAATGATTTGGAATATACCAGCTTCCTCAACAACCTATCAACTCTATGGCTGGTTTTTAACTTCTTGTTAGTCTCTCAATAATGCCCCGTGATCAAAACAAAACAGAGTGATGATACACGTGTTCTCATCATTGCTGGCTGCCTGGGATTTCATCTAAGTCGGTGGTTCTCAACCTTCCTAATGCTGTGACCCTTTAGTCACAGGACTGTATAGTTCCTCATGTTGTGGTGACCCCAACCATAAAAGTATTTCATTGCTACTTCATAACTGTTGTAAATCATAATGTAAATACCTGATGTGTGGGATAGTTTATATTCAGACACACCCCCCTCAAGGGGTCACGACCTATAGGTTGAGAACCACTGATCTAAGTGGCTAGTAAATGTTTTCTGGATGATCTTTTCAGTATTACAAACAGTAGCCAACAGGCCAAATTACAGCCCCAAAAGCCTTCCTTCCCCCTTCATATATAGTTGTAGAAGAAATAAGAATCTTACAATCCTCAAAATCAAAGAAAAGGTTGTTTACAGTCTGACAAAGTTCTAAAAACTAACAGTAAGAAAAACTCACAAAAGCACAGATCTTAAAATGGGTATGACAGAACAGGAAAGAACCTTCATTCAAGATAGTAAGACTGTTACATACCCACGATATACACATATATTGCCTCAAATCATCAGTTGAAATTAGCTCAAGGTCTACTAAAGAAATATTCCTCAAGTGAGCTGAAGAAGAGGAAGAGGGGAGAGAGAGAGAATATTACATTTTCTCCAGAAATTTTTAGCATTTTGTAGTGAAAGGGAAAAACCAAAATCTTGCCTGGGTCACGATTTGGCAGCCCTGTATGTTCAAATGCACCGCATATTCAGTAGAAACAATTTGATTTCTAGTAATAATTAATCACAATTCTCTTGTCTACAACCATCTCAGAAGCCAGAATCACATTTTACCAACACCGAAAGGTCCAACAACGTTCTCCTTACAAATTCTTAAGAAAACTTACTACATACTACCAGCCCAGACTGTACGCAGTCTGATCAATGCTTTCCAACTAGCGAGAATGCCATAAGCGTAGCGTGCTTTGCGGCACATTTTACGAGCATCAAAGACACCAGGGCAACGAGGGTTCTTTTTTTACCCAAGGCTTCAACAAATTCTGTAGATTCAAAAGCTTTACAAAAGCATTTGCTAGGTTGGGCACCTAGGTATTTTCAAACACAACAGCTCCACCGGTAACCCGCTGTACCTCGCCGGTACCCAGACACCTGAGCCACCTAGACCTACTGAGTTGGGCTGTCAGCTCCCAGACGTCTGCGGTTGTGCACGACACACCGGGCCAGCTGAGCCCTCCCGGGAGCTTTCAGTGGTAACCTAGGCACTCGATTCAGCGACAGGTCTCCATAGCAAAGCCCTTTCTCCGCGTTAGAATAAGCAGAACCGTTCCCAAGAAATGACTCGTGCATCTAGGACCTTTTCCACAGATGGGGACAGAAAAGAATGGCCTTCTCTAGTCAAAAAAAAATAAAAAATAAATAAATAAAAATGCAAATACAAATAGAAACTCTTGCCTGCGGTGGGAGACCGAGCTGGATTAAGAAAGCCAGCTCCTAATTGCAATTCCCTGACACCCTACACAGCTGTCGGTTCAACCCGAGCTCAGTTTTACCAGCTGCAAAATGGGAAAGCCCGGCGCCGCCTCCTCCCCCTCCCCTCTCCAGGGAGTCGGGACCCGGAGGACCCGGGTTCCCGAGCCCACAGCGTACCTGGCTTCACGGTCTTCAGACGGATGGGCTCGCGGAAGTGGCGGATGACAGCCAGGGTGTCCCGGTTGGTGAGCCCACTGACCGGCGTCCCGTTCACCTCCAGCAGCACATCGCCCGGACTGGGCGCCTTGCCCGAGATCACGCAGCAGGTGCCTCCGCCGCCACCAGGCTCGTCGCGGAGCCGCCCCAGGTAGGGGAACTCGCCGCGCTCGGCGCCGCCGCGGATCTCCGCGCCCAAGTCGCCCGGGGGCCCGGCCCAGGACACCGCACACTCCTGCACCTTGCTCAGCCAGTGCTTCTTCTTCTTCAACGTCTTCGACATCCCGACCTGCGCTGCACCATGGGGAGCCCCCGCGCGGGCGGCCGCGGTGCCGCTCCGGGCCCCGCGTACAGCCCGGCCAG
>NW_004949158.1:389166-401770 GCF_000317375.1 Microtus ochrogaster
GCGGGCGGCGCCGGCGGGGTCTCCGGGCGGGGTCAGCGCCGACGGCCGGAGCTCGGCGCCCGCCCGGCGGGAAAAGGCTTGAAGCGGAGGGGTGGGAGCTGAGGGAGCAGCTGGAAGGCGAAGCTCCGTCCGGAACGCACGCACGGAGCTCGGTCGCCCGCTCGAGCGGCGCCGCTGCGGAGCGGGAGCGCCGAGACCAACGCCTGCCCCAGCTGCCAGGAAACTGGCGCTTTCAAACCCGCCGCAACCTCCTCCCCGCTTGGCCCCTCCCCCGCCCTCTCCGGCCCGGCCCCGCCCCCTCCCGCAGCGCAGCGCCCGGCGCGCTGTCGTCACCAGCCCGGCTCTGGGGGACGCGCCCCGTTCTCGACTCCGCACGGCGGATTGGGTTCCGGCAGGCTGGGGCGGGCCCTCAGCGGATCTGCTGATTCTAATTGGATGCGCTGAGTAGAGGAGGCGGGCGCTAGAATGACTGAAGTTTAGAGAGGGAGGAAAAAAGAAGTTTAGAGTTTGAGGGAGGGAGGAAGGGAGGGGAAGAGAGAGGGCTGGTCTGGGAGCGGGCACAGGTCGCCTGGCCCGGAGAGGCCCTCCGCCCAGGGCCGGGAGCCAAAGGAAACTCGGACGCAGAAAGGGACCCAAGTCCCCAAGATGGGGGCGTGCCCAGCTGGGCAGGGGGCGGAGCCTCTGAGCCTGAGCCTGCGTGTGCTTTGCTTGGATCTTGCGAGCTCAGTCCCCAGCTACCCTGAGCGGCCGGGCCTCTAAATGGATTCGACCAGTTTGGGTTCGTTCATTCGTCCAACAAATGTTCTTGAATGATCCACCGTGTCGAGGCATCCGGAGTCCGGATACGGAGGGTTAAATACAGACCGGCGGTTGGCTGCTGTGTGATCTCGGGCAAGTTAGACAGCCTGTCTGAAATAAGCATCCCCAGCTGAGAGTGAAGATCATTAACTGCACTAGCCACTGGGCTCCGAGAGTGAAGAAAACAGTGATCCTGCTCTCGAGGAGATTGCAGCTTAACTGGAGACCTCTTGAGGGAAGCGGGAAGGAGCTAAATCCTGACACTGGTCACTTGACCTTGGCCAGGTCTCTGCTTCGCTGTAAAGAAGGTGGTAGGAGAGGTGCCTGAATAGAGGACGCCTCAGATCCCTTCCCGCTCCAATTGTTCAGAAACACTTCTTAAGGCTTTTCTCCTTCTTTATTGGGCTCGTTCTTTCTTGTCGTAGTCTTCCAGGATTTCTAGGAAAGTGTTTTCTCTGAACCAGGGCACTTTGTCTCCCTCTGTGACAGGGCATGCCTTCTGATTCCCTTTAATAATAGCCCTTATTTAAACTCTGAAGAACTCCACAGACTGGACCAAGCTTCAAGACAGCTGCAGTGATTTCCTTCACACCACTGAATTGGGGAAATAAAAACGCAAAATGTAGTCAAGGCTCCAGAAACCACGAGGAAAATGAAACCCTGGAGCTGCGGGCTTGGGACTTGCCAGGCAGAGAAGAGACCTTTATCTAGACCCAGGCCCAGAGGCTGCCAGACAGGAAACTGTAACCTTCAGTCCTTGCTGGGAGTGCTGAGCAGTCAGTCACCCAAGAAAGGAACTAGGTGATTTCTATATGATCACCCACCATCCTGCTGAGCCTTGCTCTGACCAAGTCCATTGGAACTCAGATGGCTCCTAATGCTCTTCACACTCACGATGGGGGTAGAGGAAGCCCAGCATCTGGAAACCAGCGAGGGAAATATTTATCACAGGCATCATGTGGATTACTCAGATTGACCCACATCTGAGATAAAATTCAATTTGTTTTATGAACAACTGCTTAATGCTAATAAATTCCTGGATAAAAACTCGATCACCTTAACATCTATTTTTGCTGAGACTCTGAAACACATTTCTCTGCCTAAACTGTATCTGTTTGGAATGGCTTAGGCAGCAAGGAACAAAACATCTGACTAATAGTAGCCTAGAGTGTGAGGTCATTCTTGACATCCTTAGCATGATGTTTAAGTGTTGGTAGTTTCAGGACTAGTTGGGCAAGAAGATCTCTGTTATCAAAGACCAAAGATCTTTTGTGTGTTTACTCTTTACCATCATAGCTGTATGAACTTTTGTCTCCAAGCCTGTCACCTCTTAATTACAAGGTGGCTGCTGCAGCTCCAGTCATCACATCCTCAGGGGTCATTATATGAAGCAAGAGAGGAGGGTAAGGAAATGTTACTCTGAATTTTATGAAGGAGAAAAATCCTACCCAGCTTGAGCCACCATGATTGGCTAGAAAAGTGGTCACATGGCCACCTTAGACCAGTCACTGGCGAAAGGAAATGCAATTGCTAACAGTCCATTAACTTAATCATAAGTCACCTTCAAACAAAGTAGAGGGCATTTTTGAGGGTGGAGGAGGAGAATGGTTATTAAGTCATCACTCAACAATGTTTGTTGTGTGTCTTTCTCCTTTTTCTTTTTCTTTTTTTTCTTTTTCCTTTTTCCCTTGCTTTAAGTAGTCACCCAACATCTGCTGAATGTCTTAACTGCATATTGATTCTCAGGCAGATAACTGAAGTGACTAGGAGCCTGAGCATCAGAGTCAGCCTCACCTCCCAGCTTTTCTCTTTCCGAGGAAACTGCTTGCTGTCACCTCCTCTCCATTTCCCCATGCGAAGAACAGACATGACAACAATACTTAACTGAGCTGTGGCGAGACATGTCCGCAGCTGAGTCCAGCACTCTGCAAAGATGGCAAAGCAAACCCTCTACAAAATGTTATTTTGGCTTGTGCTATATCGTAATATTTGTGTCAAGGCTAAATGTGTCATTGGGTGCCTCTCCAGTTCTGCAAAAGCCGTCCATTTCCACTCTTGTCTGAATATTCTGCCCGCTCAGTAAGCTTCTGACAGTAGGACACTTCTGGAAATTACTACATAGTCACAGATGTCACATAGATTTTTCTCTCGAAAATGGCCCTTGGTTAGTCAAACTGTTTTCAAGTTTATCACTGTTTCCTAAACTTAATGGTTGGGTTAAGAGTTATGAGTTTTCTTGCCGGGCGGTGGTGGCACACGCCTTTAATCCCAGCACTTGGGAGGCAGAGGCAGGAGGATCTTTGTGAGTTCGAGACCAGCCTGGTCTACAAGAGCTAGTTCCAGGACAGGCTCCAAAACCACAGAGAAACCCTGTCTCGAAAAACAAAAAAAAAACAAAAAAAAAAGAGTTATGAGTTTTCTTAAGGGAATATTACTAAGTCAAACAATATGAAGCTAGACCCAACAAAACTAAATAAAACAACTGAATTTAATGTTTTCCGAAGTTTCTCTGAGTATCTCTAATTTATAGAATTAAAAAAAAAAAAAAACATGTTAGATCCCAAGATGGCTATCAGGGGTCCAAATAATTGTTGTCCTCAACCAACAATGTCCTAGGGAGGAAAGATGTTTTATCATCTCCTTTCTATATCTCAAGAAAGTCTTTCCCAAATGCTCCTCCCAACAGGACTTCCTCTCTAGCTGATTGGCCACAAGGACCCAATGGTTTTTACTAGCCAGTCCCTGCTGAGGATAATAAAATTACATTGCATATCCAGCATCCCCCTGGACCTCAGAAGATACATGGTTATGCAACAACTGAGCAAAACTGAAGAGGCTCGGTAAGGATGAAGAGGAAGCTATGGTTCATTAGCTAAGAGTGCATCCTACTCCTGCAGACCACCCTAGTTCCCTTCTCAGCATCCATGACAGGCAGCTCAGGAGTCCCTGTAACTCCAAATACAGGGGATCTGATGCCCTCTTCTGGACTCCATGGGCATCTGCACTCACAAAGGCATATACCCACACACATATACACATATCTTTTAAAGCAAATATTTTTTAAAAAAATTAAAAAGCCAGGCGTCATGCCTCACGCCTTTTATCCCGGCACTTAGAAGGCAGAGGCAGGCAGATCTCTAAGATCAAGGCAGCCTGGTGTTTACGGAGCAAGTTCTAGTATAGCCAGAGCTACATAGAGAAACCCTATCTCAAAAAAAAATTTTTTTTGAATAAATAAATAAATAAATCTCATTTAGTATTAGTATTTAGAGAAGAAAACCATAGCATCCTCTACAAATATAATGTATTAATTTGCTTCTGTCTTTTTGTTTCTTTGATATTTTTTGTTTTGTTTTAGCAAAAAGTAAAAAAGTTTATTTCACGTTACTAGGCAATGTTCCCAATGAGAGTTAAGTAAACCTGCCCATTTAGTAGAAAACTTCAGAACAACTCAAAAACCCAACATTTCTGACATGACCCAGGGTTATTCCTTTTTCATAGCAGGGGCCCCCTCACTCTATGCAAATTGTATCCCCAGCTATTTGCAGCTCAGCAACAAAGCAAGACAAGTTTAGAAAGAATGCTGATCCACCCATAGTTTCAATCTCACGAATTCCTTTTGAAGGAAGCCTGAATCCTAGTGATGGTGAATCAGGCCCTCATCAGTCACCTGAGCAGACAGGCGTTGTAAACTTTTGCCTTCTGTACAGAATACATGAAGTTTTAGCTTGGTTTTTCTGCCACATATCATAATAAAATATTCTTCAAAGTCAAGTGCATAGCATACATCCCTAAATCCAAGTATTTGGAAGGCTGAGGCAGGAATATCAGAGTTTCAGCTAGCCTGGGCTACATAGTGAATTACAGGCCAGGCTGAGCTACAAAGTCAAAAGAACAAAAGCACAGAGGTGGAAAGGCAGAGCTTATGGTAGTATGAATACCTTCTCTACAAAATGCGTGAGAACACTGTGATCGTCTCCTGCCAATTATTATAACCATCTTGAATTGTTCAAATTCTGAACTACAAACTCTTTACGAGACAGGCCTAGTGAGATAGGTCTGCAATTCTGTTGGGAAAATCTTTTGTACACTGTGTAAAGATGTGTCTATTTAACCCCACACGCCTAAGGCACCTTCTAATTGGTTTAATAAGGAGCTGAACAGCCAATAGCTAGGCAGGAGAGGTTAGGCAGGACTTCCTGGCAGAGATAGGAACTCTGGGAAGAATCTAAGTAACGCAGAATTTTCCAGTGAGGTGAGGAGGAAGTCAGACATACAGTACTGAGCAGAGGTAGCAAGCCACATTGCAGATTGTAGATTAATACAGACTGGTTAATTTTAAGAACTAGTTGGGAACAAGCCTGAGCTAAAGCCAAGTTTTCATAATTAATAAGAAGTCTCCATAGCACTATTTGGGAGTTGGGTCCAAAGAAAGACCTGTTCTTCCCTAGAAAGATACTAGGGAAGCTGAGGCAAGGGAAATCACAAGTTCCAGGCTAGCTTGGACAGTATAACAAGACCCTGTCTCAATAGCAAAAGCTCTAAAAGACTGGAACTGTAGCTCAGTAATAGAGACGTACAGAGCAGGAATGAGGTCCTAGTTTCAATCTCCAGTACAAAGAAAGAGAGAAAAGAAAGGAAGGAGGGAGGGAGGGAGGAAAAGAGGGAGGGAGGGAGGGAGGGAGGGAGGGAGGGAGGGAGGAAAAGAGGGAAGGAGGGAGGGAGGGAATGAAAGAAAAAAAGAAAGAAAGGGGTCAGGGAAATAGTTTCATTGGTAAGAACATTTAAGGACCCAAGATGTGATCTTCAACACGGTCATAAAAGCAGCACATAACCATGCTTGTAACCCTAACTTATAACTGGGTCAAAGACAGAAGGATTGGTGGGGATTGCTGGCCACCCAGCCGTAGTCCAAAACTCACAAGCTCCAGGCTCAACAAGAGACCTTGTTTCAAGGGAATGAAGTAGAGCATGGTAGAGGAGGACACCTAATATCCTCCTCTGGCCTCTGTGGAGGAGATAATATGCAGGGGGCAAGAGGACCGTTTTTACCTTAGACATGTTCTTATAGGAGCAGTAGAGATGTCTCCATGGGTAAAGGGCTTGAGGATCTAAATTCAACCCCAGCACCAACTGAAAAACAAGTCAGGCATCATATGCTTGTCAGCCCAGGCTTGGAAGACTGAGGCAGGTATCTAATCTTGCCAAGCCAGTGAGCTCCAGCTCAGTGAGAGACCCTGTCCATAAAAATACAGTGGAAAGCAATAGAGAAAGATACCAAACAGCCTCCAAACACACACACACACACACACACACACACACACACACACACGCCGCGCACACACACCCTGCATGTACCACTATGTTGTAAGATATGCAACGTAATCCACCATCACTAGCCTAACCCAGTGTTAATGTTGTATCTTCATGTTTGATTAGCATTTTTGTCTCTCATTTTATTTGTCATCTGTATGATAGTGCTCAAATCGGAGACTAATAGCATAATATGGAAATTTGTATTTCAGTTAAACTAATTTATTGTCTAAAATCAGAATTTTGCTCCATACATAAGCACATAGGCACATTTACCTTCAGATGATCTCATGAAGCCAGGCCAGATTCACAGGTGCGTTAAAGGTCAACAGCCGCAGCCTGCTTTGAACAGGGAAGGTAGTCAAGCAGTCAGGCAGCAAGCTTGTCCAACAAAGCGGAACACAGAGAGCACTGAACGCAATAGAAGATGTCAATAGGCCCTCGGTTGTTGTCCACTCCTACCCTGCTAGTTTTGGAAGACAGGGTCTCCAGCCTCAGCCTCCCAAATGCTTGGATTACAGATATATGCCAGCATGCCTGGCCTAACTCTAGTCCTTTAGCTTAACCACAGTGTCCTACCTGAAGCTGGCCACGATTTCCTAGAGTGGCGTCAGCTATGGAGCACCCAGCCCTGTGGGATCTAGACCTTGAGGGCTCACTCTTTTGACCCCTCTGTGTGTGTGTCATCAGCCTGGGCTCCTGTCTTTCGGCTGGCACAGATTCCTTTGTCCATCCATTCCCCAGATTATGAGCTGACATGGCTTTAATTGTTCCCTTTACAGCCAAAAACAGGCTAACAAATCTTCTTCCTTTTTTGTTTGTTTTGTTTTATTTCAGACAGGTTTCTCTATGTAACAGTCCTGGCTGTCCTGGAACTCACTCTACTGACCAGGCTGGCCTTGAACTCACAGAGATCTGCCCGCTTCTGCCCGGAGTGCTGGGATTAAAGGTGTGCACCAGGGTAACTGCTTTTTATAGGAAGAAAGGAAGTAAGCCGGAGAAGGCGTGATAAATGCTCTCCACAAAGCAGAAGAAACTGAATGGGTGATAGGTGGACGTGGCTGGATGGGAGACTAAGGGCTGAGAAAGCAGAGGACAAGGCAGATGACCACACAGACCAGACACTCTGCAGATCCTATAGTCCCACATAGGACTTGAATGGGGCTGACGTGCACACAGCGTGGTTCCTGAGCAGAGAATAGGGAAATGAGGTCAGGAAGGCCAGAGATGACAGATGCATTCAAGGATACAAGGAAGAACGCGGGTTTTACTCAGAGCTCAGTAAAAAAGCCCTGAAGAGGGGAGTGGTGTGATCTGGTCTGGATTGCTTCCTATTGTTCTGCCTCTGGCTCCTGCTGGGAAGGACGCTGGGTGTCTGGAAGCCAGACAACTGTGACAGGATGATGTCCTCCTTAGTTCCTGGTTCATGACTCCTTCCCCAGGGCAGACAATAGAAATGAAATTTCCCTGCCGGGAGGCAGGCCAGAAAAAGTTGACTTTTTCTTCTCCAAAGGGAGCCAGAAGAAAAATCAGAATTTTCTGCTCTTTATGGATGTGTCCAAATTTTGACTGGCAACACCATGTTGTCACCTACAAAGCTCACACTCAGCAATCATACTTTCAAGTTCAGACAAACAAATAAAAAAAAAAAAACTCGTACGTTTACAATTTTGTTTTGGGCCTCATTTGTAACTGTCTTTGGCCACTCGCTCTAATTTCCTCTGCCTTTCCATCTTGGAACTGGCTATAAAGAAATTCTCGGACTCTCCTTGTCTAATAGAAGGTCATAAAACCCCCAATCTTGCCCACACCCAGCAAGAAGGAATGCTGCACGAACGAGGCCAAGGAGAATCTAGACAGACAGCTCTGCTAGGCTTCCCCACTCCGCTGTAAGCCTCTGCCAATCACCGTCCTACCCTGGGTGTCCCTGCGTCAGTCAGAGGTATGCAGTGTAGCCTCCATAAAACTGAACAGGACAAGGTTCAGAGAGCTTCCGGAACGAGGGGACTCCCCGTAGGGTGGCACACCCAGGCAGGATCCCTTCCTCCAACCCTTGATCTGTGTAACATTCACACTGTGGCCTCTGGAAAAGGCTTAATAAATTAAAAAAAAAAAATCAGTAAGCATGGCTCCCTGAGCTCGGCAAGGAAGAAATTGAGAGAACTCTACTTATGGCTGACCAATCAGAAGCGCAGGCGAAACCTGTGGTTACCTGCAGCGGGCAATTGACACTTGAAGAGGAGAACTGAGCCCTCAGCCTGCAAGGTCTGCCACTAAGACGGAGTCAGGGTTGAATTAAATTGGGGGAACATGTGGCCGGTATCCATGCAGAACTGATTGCTTGGCTGGCGTGTGTGGACACCCCCTCCCCCCCAAACTGGAGTCGTTAACGGGCTGGGCTGTGACTATAGAAGAGAAACTAGATTGGAGTTCAAGTCAGCTCTTTCTCCGTTTTCAGAAAAATCTAGACCAGGGACCCATTAATAAATGATGGAGATGTTGGACTGGGATAGAAAGGATAGATACGAAAATTCGTTGAATGCTGTGGAAATCAGAAATTATAGCTTTAATTTCATCCGCTGATTATGGCTAACGGAGTGCATGTTACAATTGTGCTGTGTAGGGATCTCTATAGAGTATAATTGCTTTGTTGAAAAGTCTCTCCTCAGTAAGGAGAGGAGGGTTAGAAATAAAGTGAGGAAGAGTTCCTAATTAATTTTATTTTTTTATGGTTTATTTAACTATTTTATGTGCATTGGTGAGAAGGTGTCAGATCCCCCGGAACTGGATCTTCTGACAGTTATGAGCTGCCATGTGGGTGCTGGGAATTGAACCTGGGTCCTCTGGAAGAGCAGTCAGTGCTCTTAACCACTGAGCCATTTCTCCAGCCCCTCCTAATTAATTTTAAATGTATACAGGTGCCTCTCATCTCTTTACCCAGGAGCACTCGCACAGGTATGATGGCCATTTCAAAGTTCTGGTTTTCTGTCTTAAGAGAGTAGCTTACACTCAAAGCATAGGGTGATCCTCCAGTTGGCATGACTTGCATTGTTCTTCTAATCTGGAGACTATGTAGTTAGAAGTCGTAGAATGTGAATGTGCTTCTCAAATTATAAAGGGACTGGGGAACTTTATTTTACAAAGGACCTCACCACTGTGGGAATCTTGTAGGTTCTTTGGCTAATTAGAAAACTGCAGCCCCTGGAGCCTTGTTTCCTCAGTACAGAGGAGATGTAAGCAATGCCTCCAGCAGATTGTACTACAAAGCTCCAAGTGAAACTCCCTTTCTTCAACAGAGCAAAATTTCTCACTTCCCTGGCTAAGCTTAAGGGAAGTGCCTCCAAACACACACTCCCAAATTTCACGGTAAAACTGACTGGAAATCTAACACACACGCTTCAAAATGCTATTCCCATTCAAAGACAGGGTCCTAAGGCGTTTCTGTGAGCTTACAAAGACATCAAAGTAAAGTGTAGATTTGCCTTCATTCAGAACTGGAGAAGGATCCTAACGAAACCATGCACACGGCCAACCGAGATAGTGAGAAGATGCCCAGCATCCGTAATCTTCAGGAAAATGCAAATGAGAACCGAAGCCTCTCTCACACAGCTGTCGAGATGGTTATCATCGGAGAGGTGAAGGGATGGTGTGTGGGCCAGGTAGGGAAGCAAAGAGAACCCTAGAGTCATTATGGAAAATCAGACCTGCCATATGAGCCAGCAGCCCTATGACCGGGTATATGTCCGAGAGATATGAAACCAGCATGGCAAAGCCGGAGACGCCTGCCCATTCATTTTTGTTAAAGGGCTTCTACTAAGAGTCAAGATATGGAGTCAACCTAAATGTCCACCAGTGGATGAATGAAACAAACAAACAAAGAGTATGTAAATGCAGTGCGAAAATACTCAGCATTAACGAAAGACTGAAATCCTATCACTTGGTGTGCTAGAGAGTTTTATGTCAACTTGACGCAGGCTAGAGTCATCGGAGAGGAGGGAGCCACAACTGAGAAAATGCTTCCCTGGGATGGGGCTGTGGACAAGCCTATAAGGGCATTTTATTGATTGGTGATTGATGGAGAAGGGCTTAGTCATGGTGGGCGAGGCTACCCCTGGGCTGGTGTGCCTGTGTTCTATAAGCTAACAGGCTAAGCAAGTCATGGGGAGCAAGCCACTAAGCAGTACTCTCCTCCGCGGCCCGTGCATCAGCGCCTGCCTCCAGGTTCCTGCCCTATTTGAGTTCCTATTCTGGCTTCCTTCAATGATTGAACTGCATTGTGGAAGTGTAAGCCAAATAAACCCTTTCCTCCCCAACCTGCTTTTTGGTCATGGTGTTTCATCATAGCAATAGTAATCGTGACTAGGATACTTGGGAAAGAAGGAAAGAAAGACCAACTTAATTTTTTTTTTTTTGGTTTTTCGAGATAGGGTTTTTCTGTAGCTTTGGTGCCCGTCCCGGAACTAGCTCTTATAGACCAGGCTGGCCTCGAACTCCCAGAAATCCGCCTGCCTCTGCCTCCTGTGAGTGCTGGGATTAAAGGCGTGCGCCAACTTAATTCTTGATCTCAGACTCCCAGCTTTAAGACTTCCTGTTTTAAGGAAGAAATCTTGATGACCTTGATCTTTGACCCTTCTTTCTAAGTGCTGTGGCTTCTGCTCTGCTGGTGATAGAAGTCAAGTGCTCAGCCCCTCAAACCTTAGTTTTTAACTGTCCTTACCCCCTCCCTTTGATTCTACTGCTGCTATACTGGCCTTCTTCAGTTCTTGCAGCTTGCCAGGCAAACTTGTACTGAGCCCTTCTGCAACCTGGTGCCTCCAGGTGTCTGTCTGTCTGCCCATTGTACTTTTTACCTCTAAGTCTGCTCAAAAGCCCCCTTTCGGTGGATTCCACTCTGACCTTTTGACTCCAAAGTGAAGATTCCCCAGCTCTGTACCCTGCTTTCTTTCTCTGTCAACAGTATTTGAATTTTATAGCATAGTCTACAGCTTATTTACTTTATCTCCTATGTCTTCTTTGTGTCTGCCTGTTTTATTTAGGTCACTATTGCTGCGCTGTGATGAAACACCAAGACCAAAAGCAACTTGGGGAGGAAAGGGTCTATTTGGCTTACCCTTTTACATCACCTGACTCACCGTTGAAGGAAAACAGGACAGGAATTCAAACAAGGCAGGAACCTAGAGGCAGGAGCTGATACAGAGACCTCAAAGGAGTGCGGCTTACTGGTTTGCTCCTTGTGGCTTGCCCAGCCTGCTTTCTTATAGAATGTAGGATCACCAATGCAGGCATAGCTCCACCCACAGTGGACTGGGTCCTTCCACATGAATCACTGGGCTTGTGCCTGACTCTTCTGCCTGTTCTTGGTATCCTTCTCCTCCTACTGGGTGGGGCTGTCATTCAGCCTTGATATGAGGATTTGTGCCTTGTCTATTGTAACTTGTTATGCCATGTTTGGTTGATATCCGTGGAGGCCTGCTCTTGTATGAAGGAAAATGAGGGAAGTGTGGATCTGAGGGAAAGAGGGGTGTGGAAGGAGAGGAAGGAGGGAACACTGCAGTTAGGGTGTAATGTATGAGAGAAGAATAAATATCAAAAAAGGGAGAGAGAGAGAGAGAGAGAGAGAGAGAGAGAGAGAGAGAGAGAGAGAGAGAGAATAAAGACAAAGAATTCCCTACGGCTTGCCTGCAACGTTATGGCAGCATTTTCCCCTCCTTTCAGATGACTACAGCTTGTGCCAAGTTGACATAAAACTAACCAGCACCCTACTCTAGAATAAAAATTCCAAAAGGGGCAGGAATCCTTGTTTTAGTCGCTGAGATACCCCAGAAGACTGTCCTGCTCAGAGTAGACTCTCCAGAAATGTTTGTTTGCCCAAGTGCTTCCCATTCCAAGTTCTTTCAAAGACGTTAACTAGAGTTTGCCATTTCATTTTCATAATAATTTAATCTGTAATCACTGTTAGGAGTTGCTGTTATCATTGTCCTTTTGGCAGAAGAGGTCACTTAATTAGAAGGGTCGCTTAATCACTTAAAACTTACAAAAATGATGTCATACAAAACTGGAACTATCTATACTCCACATCTAGTCTCCTTTCCCATGCCATGATGATCATTCTCACAAGAAAAAAATATCAAACACTGTTAAGCAGTAGTCTATTAACAACTGCATCAGAACAGTCTAAATGAAAAAGACCAACCTGATTTAGGTGTTAACAAAAACAATGTAGGCATGTGGAAACTTCCAAACACTGCCTAGGAGAAGATAAATTGGTTTGGCCTCTTCAGTAAACTAACAATTTCTACTAAAGCTAGTCTCTATATATTCCAGCATTCATTAATTCTTCTCCTGGATATATGCACAATAGAAATCATGTCATCCCAAAGATCAACATAAGACTTCTTCATAGCCGGGCAGTGGTGGCGCACGCCTTTAATCCCAGCACTCGGGAGGCAGAGGCAGGCGGATCTCTGTGAGTTCGAGACCAGCCTGGTCTACA